>NW_005803749.1:9888-10242 GCF_000240725.1 Microchloropsis gaditana
AGACTGCCGCCGACAATGTAAAAGTGGCTCACAGGTATGTCCACTTTTCCCTTTCCCTCCACCTCTCCCTCCCTCCCTCCTTTCCTCCCTCCCACCCTCCGTTCCTACCTCCCGCAGAGAGGACAAGCGCCCTCGCAACTCCTGGTAGGAAGGAAGGAGGTTCAAGACTTGCTGGATGGTATAGGCAGAAGGAAGGGATTTGTTGGCGGACAACTTGTTCCCGGCCGCCTGGAGGGAGGGAGGGAGGGAAGGAGGGAAGGAGGGAAGGAAGGAGGGAAGGAAGGGGGAAATGTTCCAAGAGGTAAACGAGGTTTGTCGAAAGTGCCAGAATAGAGGTGAGTATCCAACAAAAAG
>NW_005803749.1:12001-16978 GCF_000240725.1 Microchloropsis gaditana
ATACCTACAGCTGGTCGAAGGCACATCTTTCGACCCGGCGGAGGCGGGTAAACGTCGGTCCATCTTCGGGTACTACCAACGGGAAGGAGAAGAAGCGCCGGACTTACCTTTTTTGCCCTCCGGGGACCCCCCGGAAGACGCCGAGCTTCCCGTCTTCCGCCGGGAGCAGTTTGTGAACACGACCTGGACGTTGGGGACCGTTTCGGACGGTTGGAATCCGTTGAAACGCGTGCAACGGACCCGGGTATTCTTTCGGGAGGACGGTCGCGTCATTTGGGTCAATGGGGGAAACAAGGGGGAGTGGACGTTTGACGCGCGCAGCAACGTCTTTCGCTTCGGGCGGGAATCGTTTTTGAGTTGGAACGGCCGCCGGAGTTACCCTACTCTACTGACGGAGGAGCGCTCTTTGTACTACATGCAAGGTTTCGTGATTGGGTGGGCGCCTTTCACCCCTTTAAGCGTCTTCGGTTTGTGGCAAATGTATCGGGACGACGTGAGTGAGGAGGAAAGAGGGGTGGCACCCTGGGAGGAGGAGGAAGAGGGACGGGAGGGAGGGGAGGGAGGGGAAGGGGGGAAGAAGAGTATGTTGCGCGGGTGAGACGCGAAGGAGAGGGAGGAAAAGCAGGCGAGGAATGGCTGCGACTTGTGCCTTGGAACGACAGGCATGATGGGCGGAGGGAACGATCACATCAGAAAAGGGCGCAGAGGAGGAAATAGGAGAGGGGATAAGGCAACAACCAGGACTTTGGGATAGGACGGGTCAGCGAGCCTTTGACCGAGAAAGTAGCGGAAATTCGAGAGATTGCGTTGATCGTGTAATGGCATTTGTGGAAATAAGAGCCATTGTTAGGACGCTTCTTCAACATGTTTCGCCAACTCCGGGTGACATTTGTAGGTAACACCGACCCGTCATCCTTACTCATGCGTTTCTCCTCTCGTCTAAATCTTAGCCAACCGTTTTCCACCCTACATGTACCTTATTTTACTTCTCAATTCTCTTCTTGTTCACAAAGTTGTCGACGCAAGTTTTTGAACCCCTGCTTACAGCTTGTCTCAACGTGAGTTTTAGAGGGGGAGGACAAGGAGAAGGACGATATTGTATACTGAGTGCGCAGAGAGCAACCTCCAGAAAGGAAGATCAGAAGCCAGACAGGGCCCACAAAAGCCTGAAAATATAAACAAGAGCAAGTGGATGCGCCATCCCAGCGTCATAATCGGCATGTGTACATTGGGACGAATTAGAAGAACCCAGATGGCAAAAGCCATGTTGAGCAAGTCTGCAGCTTTGACGGCAACGATGAGATAAATTACCAGTAGAACAGGGAGGTCACGACTTAATATCTTCAGGGCTTCTTCCTCTATGGGAGCACCGCTAAAGGCAGCCTGAAAACCGGGGCACAACTGCGCATGCTGGAATAGCCTGAGGGTTTGCATTAGGAAATGTATGCAGGCACCAAGTTGCAAGATCCAGCGAAGCCAAAAAGACTGCCCTTTACGGGTCCATTCAAGAGGATTGTGACTGGATAGAGCATACTGCTTCGTACGTTTATCGTAGGATTCACATGGATAATTCGCTGTCACATGTTTGACCCGTCTCCCAACGTTTGCGCGAGGAAAGCCGGAGGTGGTAGAGGGCAGCTCTGGAAAAGAAGGAGGCCGGCAGGCGCTTGTATTGATACCAGCGCTCATAGCACGTTAAACTGTAGATTTACATGTATCAAGATTTTTTAAGCGGTCAGATGAGTCCGCAACGGGCTAAAAAGAGAGGCATAGGCGGGACAGGTGGTCAAGGCCGCAGAAGCAGGAACGAACGTGTGACAAGTTGAACTTCAACATGGGGAGGATAAATAAACTAGGACAGACTTTGATAACAGTGTGCCTGCAAACACAACACCCCACGTCAACGGCTGTAGCGTTGTTGTCTACATGCGTATGATGAGCTTGGGTGTCGAATTCTTCATGTGCCCCCATGCACTGAGGACCGCTTGGTCAAGTTACCGGGAGTTCTCGGAAGGAGGAACGAAGGAAACTGTGACGCGGAAAAGTCACGCTGCCACCATTGACCCGATTTAAACGCAACCAGTATCTCTCTGTGCACTCATTCTGGAAGCATTTATATACGGTGAACACTATGTTAAATTCGGAGGGGCTCACTTTTGCACACAAACAAAAAAGCGATTTCGGCTGAGCAGGATTGCTCGCACTTATTGCAATCGTTACGGGACGCAGGAAGCTTCAAAAGCTCAAAAGCATATAAGATGGCTTTATCACTTTTTATTTGCTTCTATGAGTAATAAAGGACAGTTCGAGCCCTATAAAAGTCTTCTCCTTGAGGTATATGTAGGTTCATGGCATTGGTTTCCTGGTCTGGCCTCTCCTTTTCCAGCAGAACCAGGCTAACTTGAATAAAATTTGAAGTGATAGATGAAATGATTAAGCCAGGCCTCAGTAAAAAAACAAGTCTGGTATGAGCTCTGTCTGGGAGAAGTAATGAATGTGTATCTGTACAGCTTTCGGGTGTTCTATCCTCCTACTATGGTGCGCAATGCTCACGTCCCGCTGCAATACATTCTGTATCATGAATCAGATGACGCGATCGATCATGCCTATGCTTCAACCATCTCAAATTTACAATGACTTCCCTTTTTTCCCACTGTTGCACAGGGACTTTTCATGCTAGTATCCTCCACGCATGCCTCGCCCAGCCCATGTGCACACAGTCAAGGCCACCTTGCGGGGAGGAGACCAAGAACAAGCATATTATGCCACCTTTTCATATCTTTTTTCCTCGTGCTACTGCCATTCATGGTGCAAGGCTTTCTCCAAGTACCACACCAGCCCTCCATGGCGCAGGCGGGCCCCCCTCACCCCCTCGGCCCATCCCGCGCGCTCTCACCGGCCTTTTGCCAAGCGTGCTTCCATGAACATAATCATAAGGATGGTGGCCGCAAAACACGAAGACCAGGAATGCCCGTGCTACATTTTCGCGGATCGTGTGGATGTAATGCCGCCCTCCAGCCCGTACTGAATGCGTTGGGTCCGTATTTCCCCCATACTGATGAAGACACGCCCGACAGAGAAGGGAGCCTGGACGTGCCTGAGGCAGTCGATGAGTCATTCGACGAAGTAGAAGAAGTTCTCGCCCCCACCGACGCCAGTTCTGCCATTTTGATCAATTTTTTCCGGGGATACAAACGGTACATCTCCCCCCTTCTCCCGCAGGCCTGCCGCTTCTTCCCCACGTGCAGTGAGTACGCGATAGAGTCGGTCCAGAAGTTCGGGCCTGCGAAAGGGGCGGTGCTGACCGCCTGGCGGCTCCTGCGATGCAATCCGTTGGGGGGGAGAGGCTGGGATCCTCCACAATGGCCGCCGCCGGGGTGGAAGGCGGGAGGGACGGGGAGGTAGGGAGGGAGGTATGGAGGCAGGAAGGGAGGGAGGGAGGGAGGGAAGGGAAGAGTACGGCTTCGTGTAAGAAACGATGTGCGCGGATTGCGGCGAAGCAAAAGGCTATGCCCTACGCACCCCTTTGGGATTTCATCAGGAGGTCTCCCGGCCCAGGGTGGGGGTCCAAGGCGTCATAGCAAGGGCACGTCCACCTCCAGGACATGGTGGACCTAGGAATGCCAGGTTTCGCCTGTAAGAACGCCTCTGTCCTTTCCCTTGCCGTTCGACGGATTGCTGCTGCTATTGTGTCGTTTGAGCCATCTGAATATAAATCACGGCTGCCCGCCCTTTCCAGAAGTCTCGGTAAATTAGGCACCAAGAGCTTATGCGCATTGCCCTTGGTAGCACATGGGCCAAATTTTGAAAAAAGCGATACACAAGCCATCGGGCCCCACGAGGGTTGGGAAAATAAAAAAGATTGTCTTTCGTCGGTACCATCACACTTCTGCTTTGGTTCATTTACTTCGTGTCTCGCCATTGCGCGTCCCTCGCTGCCACCCCCTCAGAAAGCGACAGCAGTCTCCCCACCCACCCCGACCTCCCTCAGTGCCTCTTCCCCTCCTTTCTCTTTCCCTCCCTCCCTACCCCATTAAATCACCCGCCGTCAACCCCAATCGTTTCGCGCCATCCAATTTCGCCATTGCCAACACCTTAATCTGCGCAAGTTCTTCCAGATCATCTTTTGTACGGCAAATTTGCATCCCTAATGGATCAGGAAGAAAGGAAGACAGAAGGTGATGAGAAGAAAAATGGGAGGATGAGGAAGAAAAATATGACGACGCAGGACTCTTTCTCTCTCTCACTCCCTGTTTCCGTCCGTGCTCCTCCCCCTTGGTTGACCCCTTTCCCTCTCTTCATTTGCTACCTTCACCCTTCGCTTCCTCCTTCCAGTCACTCAAGGCCTACGCCTTCAATGCGGTGACGCCATGCCCCTCCCTTGTCTCCCTGTCCCCCCTACCTCCCCTGCCGACTCACCCTTGTCGATGATCTCAAAGGCAGGTTTGCTGTCTTCCACAGTACTCACACCTTTGAACAACAAATTTGCTAGGAAGGAGTAGGCGGGCTGGTACTGCGGGTCCATTTCTATCACGTGCTGGAGGGTTTCTCGTGCCGTCACCGCATCCTCCCCTTGCCATGCCACGAGCGCCTGCGGGCATGAAGGAGGGCGGGAGGGATTGTGGGAAGGAGGGCGGGAGGGATGGCAGGGGGAGAGTAAGGAAGAATCGGACTGGGGGGTGGGCCTTTGAGGGAGGGAGGGCATACCTTGTTGATGTGCGGCATGGGGTTGGAAGGATCGAGACGAATGCTCTTTTCCAGCTCTTTCCCGGCCTCTTCCACTTTTCCTTGCATGAGCAGAAACTCGGCGTAGGCGGCGACGACGTCCGCGTTCCGAGGTGCTGCGCGCTTGGCCTGAGAAGAGGAGGGAAGGAAGGAGCGAGGGAAGAAGGGAGGGAGGGGGGGAGGGAGGTGAGTACGTGAGTTGGGGCCGGGTCTTGAAGTGTGGCTACAGGAGCAGGCGGGGGAAGTATGAGA
>NW_005803749.1:17003-20479 GCF_000240725.1 Microchloropsis gaditana
AGGAGGGAGAGGGGACGCGGCCGTCGCCTGGGGCCTTTGGGCAGCATCCCCACCCGCTGCGGTGGAAGCCGAAGCCGCAGAAGACCGGGGTAGTACAGGTGGGGCACCGGGCAAACAAGGGGCAAACGTGCATCCTTGAATCTCGAGCTCCATGTGCTCTGCTTCCCACGTTTTCACTTTCTCTTCTTTCTGCGTGGCTTCTGCGTGCAATCGGGCAAAGAGGGCCCGGGCTTCGGCCCCCCCCAACGACAGGGTGCGACGCGTGTGCGTCCTCTTGTGGGAAGGAGCGGGCGAGGTCACGGTGGAGAAAAGGGTGGCAGGGGCGTCTCTGGGACTGTTGCTGACACGGGCGCTGTGCGCGTTCGAGGCAGCCGTCCCGGTTCGCGCCAAAAAATCGAAGACCGTTTCACCCGGTCCATGGCCACGCTTTATTCCCGCTTGTCCTCCCATAACCCGCGTCGCACCTTTCTTTCCGGTATGCACGGGGAGCGTCGGCCGGAACGAGGGCTGTTCCTGGGCGGCTTGTTCCTTCCGCAGGGCGCTCAGCTTGCTCTCCACGTGCCGTTGGTACGACTGGGCCCGGTCCACAAAAGGGATCTCAGAGGCCCGATCTCCAGGGCGTGTTCGGCTCGTGGAGGCAGCCCGGGAGACAAGCGTTGGATGGAAGGTGCATTCTGGGACTCTGGTGTCGGCGATGCGCCGGGCCAACCGTTCCCGTTGCCGCGCCGCCTCGGCGTAGAGACGATTGCTTGGTAGGGATGAGCTCGCCGGGGGAGTAGGGGGCACATGGGGGGGGGTGTCCGGACCTGTCGACCTGCTTCTACCTTCCCCCTTCATGCTGGCACGTCCTCCACTTGTCGGTGCTCGCCTGTGAGGGGTCGGACTATCGGGCGGGCCCTCGCCCGTCTTTTGAGAGGCCCGGGGGGGGGCGTGGGGGTGCTGGGACCCTGGCATTCGAGTTGCACGATTTCGGGCCTCCAAGTCCAGTTGTTCGAAGCGCTTGGTCATCGTTGCCACAAGATTCTTGGCGGTGGTGGTAGGAAGGGCGGAACTCTGTGCTTTCGCCCGTGTTTCCACTGTTTTTATATCGACTTTTCTTGTTGCAGTAGCCAAGGTGGGAGAAAAAGTGCATTCGGCCGGCGTGGACTTTGACAGACTTTCACGTCGGGCTTGCTGCGCCTTGGCTTGTTCGTACAGACGGGCGCCTGGCTCGGTGGAAAGGATGACGGCGGTAGACGATGACGACGGCGACGCGTGTTGCTCCGCCTGGGGCCTTTGTATTTTTTGAGATGCTTCCATGGGAGCTGCAACCGTGGTAGCGGCAGCTGCAGAGGCAGCAGCCGAGCGGGTGACACTTGGCATATGTATGGAGAGGTTTTACTACTTCGCACAGGCAGAAAGTGGAACGGTCGATCGACAACCTACCCGTTGATATGAGAAGGGTGATAAGTGCCAAGGAGAACGCCCAGTCAAATCAGGGGTCACAAAGTGTTGCGCACCTTAAGACTTGCCTACAAATAAATTTTGTTTCTAGTGTTCAAGCTCGTAGGGCATAGAAGAAGTGTACAGGCAATTACAGTAACACGTGAAAAAGACGCCCATGAAGTAAATATAAAAGAGTCTCTCAAGTTTTGTGATCTATCCGAAGCAACAGGCCCCTCAAAGCCGTGCACTAATGGAGAAAGTCATAAGATGTAATTTTGGCCGGTTAAGCGGAGGTTCTTACGCATGCACTCCTAGCCATGGACGGGTGGACTCCGTCACTTCTATGGCGTAGAATTTCGTGTGCGCTCGCAAGGCGCGAATGTCGGAAAGGAAGAAAAGGAAGCCTGAAAATTGCGCGAAATAGCTTCGCCTCTTCTCTAAAACCTGCGCGAAACATCTCCCTTTCTCGGAAAAAAATGCGCGAAAAAGCTTCCTACGTTTTGCGAAAAGTGCGCGAAAACCTCCTCTATAGGGGGACTGACGGGCTGCGTTCAAGTGTCTACTGTCTTGCCGGCAATGGCGCAGCTTTTGGAACCGATCCATGCGGTGGTCAGGAATGTATCTCTGCTCTATCACTCATCAAAATATCAACCATTCGTTTCTGCAGGGCGTTGTCTTCTGTCCCCGATATCAGTCGATTACTTAGTTTGTTTGCCGATCGCAGCCCACCCTGGCATTGCTGCAGGGTTTAGGTTACCTCCCCTCCCCCGTACTTTGTGACGAAAATGAGCAGAAGAAGAAAATACAGGAGTCAACAGATATCAGCCAAGGCTACTGTGGGGGCGCTTTTAGTTTGCAACTCCGGTACGTACTTCTGCACGGACGGGCGAATTATGAAGTCAGATAGCATAACGGGCAAGTGAACGGCTACCGCCTCGCACCCGTCAATCCCATCACATAGCCGTCACACCCTCCCTTTGTTTGTCACATCCATATCATGTAACAGCCAACGCCTTCTTGTGGGGTGGTAACTGTGGTTCGTTGTATTCCTCATCGCGGCGGCTGTGCATTTCCAAAGGCCATCTCAGCCGAGCACCAGTGCTGCCGCTCCCCTTTTCAATCGTTTCCGTAAAGAGAGTCCCGCGTCCTGTTTTTTTCAACATGGACAAGACAAAATTTTGTTTTCGATCTTTGACTGCTTTGGCATCCATCAGGAATGACGACCCACGAGAAGATGAAACAGGACGAGCACCACCATCACCGCAACCACCTCAAGTTGAGGAGCATCAGCCGCAGGAGCGGGAGCAGATCGAGCCATCCCCTGACATCTTGGATACTCAAGGTTCCTCCACTCCCCCTTCTCCCCCCTCTGAGGCAGAAACCACCGGGCGATCGAACGCACCGCCGCCTCTCACGCCGGAGGGGGCTTCTCCCTACCCGTACCCCCCTTATGGCTACCCGCCCTACCCGGCTGCTTACTACTACCCACCCCCACCTTCCTTCTATCCTCCTCCTCCCCCATCTACGGACGCCCCGTCCTCTTCCTCTCCCAGCGACTCCTCCACCGTCCCCGCGGACGCGCCGTCCCCTCCCCCGTACGACCTTAATGCAGCCTCCTATTTCCCGGGAGGTTCTCCGTACTACCCACCTCCGCCCTATCCTTCACCCCCTCCTTCGGCAGAAGGAGAGGATGACAACACACAAGACCCCAATCTTTCGGCCGGGACCGCACAGCTCCAGCAACAAGCAGCGCAGCAGCAAGAGTGGATGCAGTCCATGTACGGCGCGTATTACAACCAGACAAGGGGAGGAGGAGGGGGCGAAGGAAGGGAGGGGGAAGGGTGGGAAGAGGCGTATGCGCGGGCCATGTATTCGTATTATCCTCCTCCCCCTTATTACTTTGACCCGTACTACGGTTTCACGGGACCGGTGGCGTGGGGAGAGGGGGAGGTGGAGGAGGAGGAGGACGAGTGGAGTGAGGACGAGTGGAGTGAGGACGAATGGGAGGATGAGGAGGAGGAGGAGGAGGAGGAGGAGGAGGAGGAGGAGGA
>NW_005803749.1:22841-25610 GCF_000240725.1 Microchloropsis gaditana
CATTTTCATGGAGAGGCTCAAATCTGAAGGAGCACACCCCGCCGGGTGGGCGGGACGCCTACAGTAGAAGTTTCTATCAGTGGAATTGTCGGTGAAAAGATGATACGAGTCGTTGTGTGGTGCGAATATTTTGCCGGTGGACATGGCGGGATATGGTTCCAGAACTTGTTCTTATGCAAGGAAGCAGATGTCGTCATAATGTGGGCCGCGTGCATGGCAGCATAACCCGCATGCCTGCCGGCTACGCGCGCACATGAAGCGTTTGAAATCTAACGTAGCCTTCCAGTGTGTAACCTTTATGACCTGTTCATGAAGAGACGTGCAGCGACCTAACTGTTTTTCACGCGGGCACACACCTCGTGTGCCCCTAGTTCAACATGTAGCGAGTTGCTGCCCGTATCGATGTCTTGTTCTACACTAGGTACTCTTCCCAATCTAACACCATCCACTCAATGCGTTGATATTTCTTCGACAGTCACAAAGAAAAAGCGGCCAAGATTCATCATGGGTGGCTTTCGCCTTCACATGTTGGCTATGGCTGTGATGATTGCCGGGGCTGTGTTGAGTGATGCTGCAAAAGAGGCCAGCCGCGGTGATGCCCAAGGTATCCACCCCCACCTTCGGTAAGTAGACATGTGTCAGTTATACTGCAATAGATGGCTGTATAAGTCCTTGTTATGAATCAGAGAGTTTTGGAAGCTGTCTCGTTCCTCCTTTGTGCTATGCCGCTTTGCATGAATCAAGTTCAACGCATTCATGTGTACATTGCCCTTCTTCCCGCAGGAAACGTGCCTTACTTCTGCCGCCTCGTGATGTGTACGCTATGACCCTTACAAACTCTTTGGCAGTGCCCGTTAACTCGACTTTCACCTTCAGCAAAGGTATCACCAACTGGCTCATGATCGAGAAAAAACACCTCCAACCGGGAATGTCATTTACTTCCGGTCCGTTCGAATACAAGGAGGGCAATGCCACCTTTCAGTATATCCTCCGCACGGTCAAGGCCAAGTACTGGCCGGCTGGCGCGAACTACTCGGGCCAGGAGGCACTCTGGCTCGATTCACCTTTTTCTGGTGTCACGGGCATAACACCCCTACTGGAAGCAGAACTTACACCCAAGGGAGACGACAGCACGCGGCAGCATATGGGCGCCCTCGTTCTCAAAATACCCACGGCCGCATAGAAGCATGACGATGACTTTGAAAAAAGATAGGAAGCACGAGTGGTTGATGTGCACGTGTGGACTGTCTGTTTACCAAGGTTAGCGATGTAGGTGCCGGGGGAAAGAATTGATGAAAGCCTGTGCAAACCCAAAAACGAGGCGACACGTCGCCTCGATGTTAGCAAGAACGAGAGTAATGATCGGGGGAAGCAAGCTTAGCTTCCGATAGCCGAGACGAAGCGTTGTGGAATATCAGTGCAGTAACTATACCCAGCTGTAATCGATGACGTAAAATGGCGGGGAGTCACAGATATCTTAGAAGGGTTTTTGTTACTCGTGTTACTGTAGAATGTACAATCTGCCTCCCTTTTGCGGTGCATTGGATTTCAAAGTAAAGTCTGTATTACAGGAATAAGTAAATTTGCTGGAATTTAAAGGCTTCCCGCGTACACATTAGGGCAATAATGCGAATCAGAGAATGGTGACGTAGTCATGGAGGCCGGGGCTCCTTACTTTCTTCATGAAACAGGTAGCTTTACATCATATCCTCGTCGACACGAGCCGTCGTCCACATTCAGTCACCCTTGCTCACCCCGGACATAAAGTTTACGTATCAACATAATAAGTATGGCTTTTTCTCCCTGTTTTGTCTGAACCCTCTGTGACCAAATTTCCGGGGCCATAAGAATAAGTCTCTCATCGCATTATCCGGTGCTGGCCTACAAAACCTCTGCAGACCAACGCTGATACCTTCGTACAGGTTATACAAAATACACCTCCATGTCCATCACAGCCGGCGATGCGTCCTCTCCCAACCCCCCCCCCCTTTTCTCTTTGTTAAAAGAAAACCTCAGCACTTCGGGATATCTCCCTCGGTTCCCCTTCCTCTGGCCCGACCCCGCCCTCCGCCCTCTCCTCCCCTCCCTCCTTATCCACTCCTCTGTCCATATTCTTCCGTGAGGGGCTCTTACTCATGCCCTCCTGCCTCTCTCCTGCCTTCTTTTCCTCGACCTCCGTTTCCTCGGAGGGGAAAAGGGAGGGACAGGCCACCATGCACGGGACGGTCGGGTAAGGCAATGGGTGCGCCTCGCGTAGAAGACTGGACCTCTGTGTATGCGTCGTCGGAGATGGTGACGGCGGTTGAGCGGATTTTCCCTGCGAGAATGCTGCCGCTTCGGCATGCTCTCGACTTGCTTGAAGCTCGCGGCCCAAGCGTTCGAAAACGGTACCAAGGATGGCGTCATCCTCATCGCTGGCCAGGGGAAGGGAGGGTGAACGCGGTAGAGGAGGAGAAGGAGGGAGGGGGGATGTGGTCTCTGTTGACTGGATCTTTGGCGAAGGGGGTGGAAGCGCCTGTTTGCTGTGTTTCTCGTCTTCGCTTTTCTTGTTGCCGGAGACACGCTCCTGGATGGCCTGGAACGACGAGAGAGACGCAGAGGTGATAGAAGGGCGGCGGGAGGGCGCGACGGCCGTCGCGGGCGACGCGGCAGGAGAAGAGGGAGAGCCCAAGGGCAAGGCAGAGTCCGTGCTTGTGTTTCCGGGGTAGAGGCGGGAAAAGACATCCGGTGCAACGACCGTGGTGCGGCGGGGGGAGCGAGGCAGGGAGG
>NW_005803749.1:25924-28248 GCF_000240725.1 Microchloropsis gaditana
CATCGAACCATCTCCCCGCCAACTGTCTCCTCTTTGGCTCATGCCCACGCACCGAGCACGTCGGAGAGGTTCTGCCGCGTGTAGTACTTGACGAGGGAACGGATTAGGGTCGACTTTCCACATCCCTTGGGCCCCATGACCACGACGAGGGAGGGAGGGGGCAAGGCTTCGGTGCGATCCACGAGCGGGACGTGCTCTTTTCTGTGCCGTGGCAACAAGAGATTTGAGTGTTTGTAGGGTTTGTGGGAAGTGTTTTTCTCTGGCATACTTACTGCTGTGCTCGGTCAAGGTTTCGCTGTGTATTGCGTTGGGTGCGTTTGATATTGGCCACTGAGAAGGCCCGGGGGTTATGCCGCTCCGTGGACAACCCTTTTTTTTTCTTTTGGTGCGCCTCTTTCTTTTTTGCCTGTGTGTTGCAATGCGAAGAGTAAGCAACGTCATTAAATTATAACATTGCTACTTACAACTCCATGGCTGCGCTGACCTCCCCCCAACCCCCACTCCCCACCCCGAGAAATACTCCATCTTTTACCTTGGCCCCCGCTTGCCGCGGTCGATGGCCTTTGTGCACATCCTGCACCAATGTAGAGTCTCCCATTACTGGTCCTTGCCCTCCTGGCGCAGGCTGTGGGATGAATGTGTCAGGATAAGGAAAGGCATGCGGGCACGTACATTAGTATCATTTGCCAATGGCCCGCGCGTCTGGAGGGGTTTCCAACGAGACGTACGAGAGCAAACACTCGAGAGTTAGATTCTTGTGTGCCCAGCCCCGTTAAGTATGGCGTACTCTTTGCTCCATAGCATGGATGTACATCTTTGGTGGTGAATGAATGGCTTCAATGCGCTGCCTGAATGGGCAGCAGGGGAGGCATAAATAGCGAAGCATCTTGACAGGGGGAGGTCGAGGAAAGGGAAAGGGGGGAGGCAAAATGTGCCAGGTGTGCTCCACAGCGAACGAAAATTTATGACAATACACACTTTCACCAGCACTACGGAGGAAAATAATCGTGCTGAATCTCCTGGGGTGAAGCAATTCTGTAGTCGTGGAGGTTTAATTGACCATATCTACTCGAAGGGCGACCCTCATTCCTCCTCTTATCATCCCATCCCCACTCTCCTGTTTCGATTTAGGGAAGCAGCCAGCCCGACACCGCCGCAGAGGCACGCGTTTATTGGACATGTATTCTTCGGCGTCCTCAGACGATGAGGATTCCCAGCCCGAGCCTGTCGCTTCCGCCGAACCCAAAGGGGGTGAGAACAGTAGTGAGAGCAGCGATGATGAGGAAGAGGAGGAGGAGGAAGAGGAGGAAGGGGCGGGAGAGGAACGAAAGGAAAGCACTAGATCGACAGACAATAACGCTAATGGCGGCATAGCAGCCTCTAAGGAAGCCGGGATGGCGGAAGACGAGGAAAGCGAGGAGGACAGTGAAGAAAGTAGCGAGGAGGAGGAGGATTTGCCAGTACGGAGACGGGAGGAGGTGGAGGATGAGGACAGCGAGGACGAGGAAGAAGAGGAGGAGGAAAATGAGGAAGAGGAGGCGTCGAATGCGTTTGCAGAGCTGCCCCAGGCCACGAAAGGCTTACGGGCTTGCCGAAAATGCAGGTTAATCAAGGAATTTACGCAGTTCGTGGAAAGTGGATGCGACAACTGCATGCAGTTCGAAGACCAAGAGGAGGCAGCCGAGTTCACCTCCCCCCACTACACGGGCATGATGGCGTTGGTGCATCCGGAGGACTCGTGGTCGGCGAAATGGCAAGGGGCGCGGAGGTACCGACCTGGACTCTATGCCCTGCAGGTGGAGGGGGAGGAAGAATTCGACAGGGAGACAGAGGAGTAGCACAAGGGAAAGGATGGAACGAATCAGGAAAGGCCCCATGGAATGGCGTGAAAGTAAAGGATGTGAGCCGATTGTCCAGGCGATCGCGGAGTTGTATCGGCGTCATCTGAGTCCGAGCATGTTGTTATATGGAAGGGCAGCCGCATTAACAGTGCGCTCGGCCTTACCTCTTTCCTTGCGGACTCACCAATTTCTTTGTTTACAAAAGTCGTGCCATAATGCCCGTTCAGCATGCCAACTGCTCGATCACATTTCAAATATTTAAACCGAGCAAGGGTCATCTTTCTCACAAAAGATGACAGCTGCATTCCTACATCGACCCAGCCACTTTACCTTCTTCCTCCCTATCCACGCCTTCACCCTGACCTTCCCACCTCCTCTCCCCTACCCCTCGCTCTCCCAGTAGTAAGACATCCCGCATCGCCAACACGGCGTCGGTCAGACCTATCGCCTCCCCCTCCTTCCCTCCCGTCCCCCCCCCGTTGG
>NW_005803749.1:28258-30431 GCF_000240725.1 Microchloropsis gaditana
GGGAGGAAATGTTTGAGATGGTATGGGTATCGCGCAAGAGCCAGGTCCATCACCATGAGAAGGGCGTTGACCCCATGAAGATGCACAATAATGCCAGAAATGGGCGGAACGGGAAACGCCAACCAGTACATGAGGCACACCATAATCGACAAAGGTGTGGCAATGTCGTGAAGAAACCAAGTCGCCCGGTCCAAGAAGAATGCGCGAGGGATCAAGATGGCCAGAAATGCACCCCAGGCGTACCCACCCATCACTGCTGCCGTCCAGTTAGTCACGTAGACACACCACCAGCTTGTAGGCGGACCGTCCCCGCCCAAGGCGGAATAGAGTACCCAAAATGACCAATACAAAAGGAAAACGAGGCGATACGTCAACGCGATGTGGTATAAGCTGAGGCCATATTTACCAGAGGCGACGGGGAATTTCAAATGAGTGACTGCGAAGTGCGACCGAGCAGGATAGCCCCATGGCTCAAGTTTCCATAGACGTTGTGGGAGGGAGCAGGACATATTTCGAGACGCTCGACTCAGTCAAGCGGCTTTTCGTCTGGCAACATGCAGAGGGAGACTGTTGTTTATGCGGAGAAAATGCTCGATTTGAAAATGATTGAAGTCAAAGACCAGGACACAGGATTGAGGTCCGTTCAGCTTCGACCGTAATACAAAGCTTCGGACAAGCACGATGACATGCAATACACAATAATGAGTGCGTCTATTCATACACAACAAGTTATCGCATGTTGCCATATAAATTCAATAAACTTTTCTTCACTCATCCTTACGCGATTAAAAATGCGCTTGATACCACATGTCGTGTCCTCTGCTTTACTTCAAACACCCTCCCTATCGCATTCACCGCCAGCGGGTAAAGCGGACGTCTTGGAACATACGCCTATTCCCTTCCTGTCATGCACATGACCAGAATATGCTCATACGTTGAGTATCTACATTAAAAAGCTGCATGATTTATTTGCAGGAATTTGGGGTATTGCTCCCCCGATGCTGCCTTTCGAGTGCAGTTGGAAGACACGACCTTTGAGCTATCTATTTTATCAAAATTAATGTAATCATACAAAAAACCAAACATGCATACATCACAACAATCAATCAACTTCGTTGTATATCTTGCTTTAACATATTAACATCACTAACCACATTCTGTTGCAGCCCAAAGACTTGCCGTAAATAATCAATTGGAAAGACGTCTTTCTATTTGACGTCATCCAACCACAAAGGCTCGGGTCTGAAAGTAAATATCTGAAATACACAGAGACAGGTACAAACGTAAGGCTTCTCAAACACATTTAAATCTGCTAGCTATCAGCTCTTCTGGCCTTTATGATAATCACCATTACCTCCATTAAGTCTTTATTTACAATAAATCATTCGAATTAATTCGCAAATAACCGTAACACTTATGAATGCGCAGGGAGGGGCGAGAGAACGAGGAAGGGAGGGAAGGAAAGAGGGAAGGAGGGAGAAAAGGAAGGAAATGGAAGAAAGTGTGGCTTTATTGAGCAACCTCTTGCTCTGTGCACACGCATGTATCCCAGCCACTTTTGTAAAAAGCCTCGCTGGCCCCTTTCCCTCCCTCCCTAACTCACTCACTCACTCACTCACTCACTCACTCACTCCCTCCCTCCCTCCCTCCATCCCTCGCTCCCTCGCTCACTACCTGGTAGATCTCTGTCCAAAACCGTTGCTTCAGACGCTTCTTGGTCTTGCCCAGCGCCTTGTTGTTCTTCAAGCCGTCCAGGTGGGACATCACACCCATCACTTTGGGGAACCCGTGTGTCTGCGCACAGACAGGGAGAGAAAGAGGGAGGGAGGGAGGGAGGGAGGGACGGAGTGTGTGGGGGGAGGGAACCATGCATGGCTGTCGGAAGCCAAGTGACCAGTCGATGCAATGGCAGGAGTGTACAGAGAAATCCATCCTCTATCCATCCTAAGATACCTGCAACATGTTTAAAAATTCAAACGTCTCCATTTCGAAGCCAAAGGAGCCATCCACCATCAGCAGCACTAGGTCAGCTGTCTTTGCCAGGTCCAGCATGGCGCACAGATCATCGCCCGGGCACTCAAAGAAAGTGAGCCGCTTAGCTTTTCCTGCAACTACTGTGATCGGCCCTGTGATGAGGGGGGGGGGTGCGAAAAGGGAGAAATCGAGGGAGGGA
>NW_005803749.1:30441-35627 GCF_000240725.1 Microchloropsis gaditana
TCTTCCCATCCTTCTCCTCTGGGTGGCGCGATCGACTGCCAGGTTCGATCCACCTCGCTTCCTATCCAGCCCACTCATCTTGCCTCCCCGCCTCCCATCGACA
Source organism: Microchloropsis gaditana (assembly GCF_000240725.1). NCBI lineage: Eukaryota > Eustigmatophyceae > Eustigmatales > Monodopsidaceae > Microchloropsis > Microchloropsis gaditana. Next base: position 30,545 of record NW_005803749.1, read on the forward strand.
GCATCTGCCCAACGAAGCCATGAGGCTTGTCAAGCATTTGGCAGGAGAAGTTGTGCACACCCGCCTGTTTGCCAGTCCCCATCCCCTCTTGTCCCCTCAGGCGGACCCGCCACATGTGGTAGGGCAGCGTGTGCGGGGGGCACTCAGGGAAATGGAGACGGACGGCGGGGACGAAGAGAAGAAAAAAGGGACAGACATGACCGAAGACGAGGGTGGGCAAGAGGAGAAGGACGAAGGAGCCAGCAATAGGGGCGGGAAGCAGGATAATTTCTACAGGCACACGGCGCCGTCCTCGTCCGAAAGTGTGGACAGCTTAGCCTTGAAAGAGGAAGGGGAAGCAAGCCTATGGTGGGATGTAGAAGACGAAGCAACGTGCGGGGAGGGCATGGGGGAGGAGGTTTCCGAGTACAGGGACGACGCGATTGTGCAGGCCTTGGTGGCAAGGCGACGGGAACTCCTGCTCGAGTTATCGTTGGGAGAAAGGGGCCGGCTGGCATGACACACTGGTTTAGAATGCAGCATAGCGATGGTAGTGTAAGAAAAAACTATAGTTATTGAGAACACGGGGAGGAAGAACAACGGGTTGTGCGGAGGTATGGTAGGGTGGCGATAGCGAAAAGAGCATGGGGAGATGTTCACGGATTGGCTTGAGGCTTTTGTAAGAATTCAGACTGCGCATTTCGCACAGGCAGTTGATTTCAGCGACTCATAGAATCATTCGCACGAAAAATTTAAGGCAGCTTCATGTAGCTGTGGTTAAATTAGTTAGTTAGTAGTTCCTATCGAATGCTTCTCTTGCCAGCACTGACTTCACTCACAACTCTTCGAATCCTTCCTCCCTCAGCTTTCGGAAAAACACAGGTTGCTGCCTTCTTTTAGTCTGTGTGATACCTGTCAACGAGAAGCTGCTGTATGTCGGTACCCAAAGGGCAGAGCATTCGCCCAAACCGAAAAGGTCAGCGACCGCTTCAGCCATGGCGCCATTCTTTTCCTCTTGGTTCAAAGCAGCGGAGGTATTCGACCCAAACTGTCCAAACCAGACCCCTGATTCCGGTTTGGCCGAATCCATGTCTGCATTTATCACGCGCCAACCTTGGGGTACGTGCTCGGCAAACCACTTTGGAAGGTCGGCTGTGTCCGACGGCACGAACACGCTGACCGCGCTTGAATCTTTCCTTTCCGCCGCCCAAGCCTTCATTGCTTCTAACGTTTGAGTTTTTATTATCGATTCGTTTACTTGCCTCCAAGTTTTGGCTTCCCAATCCCCTTTCTCGTTGTTTCCGATCCTAAAGTGCGCACATAGATGAAGAGGCTTGTACTGCTTCCGACGCGGATCCATGACACGCAATACTCGTTGCGAAAGCGAAGCTGAAAGCTTAGAAACCACAGCCCACATTTCTTTTGACTCGAACATACGCACCATGTCACCGGGTATATAAAAATCACGCGTTGTACCCGTCTTTTCGACTGCCCCCGGGCTTTCTGCTGCAGGAGACCAATTTTTGGGGAAACTGTTGGCAAAGTGTTCTTCAGCCTGATGACCAGCTTTCACCATGTCCGAGTCGACAAAAATTGCATCCCAGGGAACATCAGTCCACACTGCATGCGCGAATCGTTTTTGACCCTGCGCATAGACCAATGTGGGTAGATTTCGCGATAGCCGATGTCCTATTCCGCAACACGCTCCAAAAGAAACCGGGTGCTCATCAGAAACCGCACTGCGCTGAGGAATGACCTCATCATCTTTCAAATTTCCATCTGTTACTTGGTTCAGAGCTTGCCTCACGACCGGATGTTGTGCATTTCCTTCGAATGGAAATCGGATGGGATATAAGACTTGATACCCCATGTAAAGGTTTAGACCGACAAAAGAAGCACTAGCCATTGCCAACCATGCTGCCACATGCCTCCTTTCCCGACTCAGCTTTGTCATCTGATACAAGTATCCTGCTAAATTGGGAAGACATAGATGTATAATTAATCATTTGTAATCTTTCAGCACCGGTTTCACGGGGGAAACCCTAAATAGCAGGGCTGTCACCCCTACTAATATTTAGTCATTATGAATGGCAAACTGCGTCTCCCCCGCAAATGCGGGTCTGCCCAAACTGAGGGGCATCTAAAGGGGGCTTATGACGAAGGGGGGGTACTACGAGCGCCCTGGGGGGCCGCCCCTCGCAGGCTTTGGGGCGAAGCCCCAGCAAAAACACATTGTAGAGTGTCAAAAATTCAATTTTCAGGCTCATACATTCTGTCAGTGCACCCCTAATAGCTTAAGCGCCATTTATAAATGTGATCTCACCACTGCTTGGTGACAGGTAGGAGTAACGGCCCTGGTCAGCAGACCGCTTTTCAGCCGTTGCGTTTAGCCGCTTTGAAGGGGCCCATGTGAATAACCGATGACTGGAAAATGATCGCACTTTGGAATTGAAGTGGCATCAAGAGTGCGTATGAAGATGTGGCAATGTGCAGGAAACGCGTTTGAAGATCGATCAGAATAAACATTTGAAGGACGTTTGAGGGCCATAGAGCTCCTATGGCAAAGGATAGAAGAGTGCCTGAGCGATCGAATGGGCCCATGATGGGCCCGTTAAAGCGTTTACGCCCATGGAAGCCGTTTGGGCGGGGAAAAAGTGCTATTTGGCTATGTTAAAATAAGCATTTCTCGGGCATGTCAAGGCTATAGGAGGCAGAGGGCTCCTAATTTGGTTTTATGGACCATGCGATCGGGGACTGAGAGGCTGGGCTGGGGCCCACGGAGCGAAAGAGCTCAGTCCTACCATTGCCTACACGCACGGATCTGAGCGCGTAAGCGCATTTGTCCTTCGTTATTTGAGAATATGTCTTTCTCGCAGCTTGATTTTGGAATGGTGCTTGCTATTAATTCTATTTTGTTCCCTTAAGTTAGTTTCTTGATAAGTGCGCTAATTCATATGTGTCAACGCTAGCCGTTCGAAGCTTTTCAACCTACTGCCGCCGTAGTCGCTAATAAACGGTGGGGTGTCTCTTTAAGCGACTTTATAACGAGTATAGCGAGCCATTGGCTTTGACAAATCGAGATCTAATACGCCTGTAAGCTCTTAATAGCGATCGACGTTCTCCCGAAAAATGCCATTCCTTTTTGTCTAATAAAGATCTGCTGAGCTCTGAGCTCGGTACTTAATTACCCCGTTACTTCAAGTATTTATAAAATTTCCTTAAGACATTTTCTTCCTTTCAGGGAAGCTCTGAATTAGCTTACACAGTCGTCTGGATTGCATGCATATCTAAGAGTGGGTAGCTTTGTTAGAAGAATGATGAATCCCTCTACTCTTTCAATGCCACAAATATGTCAAGAGAAACAGGCAAACCCTGCCACTTGTGCTTGCCGAGCCCAGATCCAGTAAATGGTCCTCTTTTCCGGATCGCGTCTGTGTTGTGTCCATCTATTTCTTCATCACCTTATTTTGGGCGTAGGCACTGATAAAAAAGTGGTCCTCCACGAGTTGAAATCAATGTTTTCAAAAATCCATTCAAACACTAATTTTCTAAAGTATCATTGTCGGTCACAAAGGATGGAATGATATCAACGAGAAGACAGCATGCCCTTGACGGCTTGCAGGATGCAATTCTCGGATATGAGGCGACATATCATGTACGATGGAATATGTCACGAGCAAATCGTGACTGACGTGACGACTCCTTCATTGGCGGCAGCCCTTACCGAGAGCCTAGCTTAATCACTAAGCCGTGACCGCGTTTGCATCCATAAGGAAAATCGCGTCGTGAGCATGTCAGCAAAATAGAGCTTGGAATGTTGTGCCCGTGGCGTACCTTGCAAAATGGCCAGATCGTGGAATGCCATCGTACCCTCTGTGTCAATCTCGGATGCGAACGGACATCATACAAATACGTCCGCATTAATTTGAAGGGGCCCGAAGCAAGTGAGTGCCAGGAGGAGGATAAGGAAAGTGCGAGTGATTACAGTGCAGAACTAGTCTTCAAAGGGCTTGCGTAATGGTCGATGGGATACATTTGCGTTTACTTAAAATTTATTTTCGGCCAAGATTTATTCACTACCGTCTCCATCGTCCCCTTTTACTGTCCTATGCATCCAAATCTGTGATGTATATTGTGTCGGCACTGTGCAATCCGACTTCTTGCAACGTCATTCCTACCTCGCCAAAGGTCCTCTTCGGAAACGGTGTGGACAGACTATAGTTCACCAACCTGCACCCTTCCTCCTTCCCCCCCTTCTCCTCTTCCGCCACCTGCACGTCGATGAAATCCCTCACGATCTGGATGGAATCCGTGGGACGGAACCTTCTGTCCAATTTCTTCCCATGGGGGAACTGCAACCGCAACCGCAAAGCGCCAGGTGACCCAGGTGCGGGCTCTGGAGGAAGCCGTGATTGTTTCTCGGCGATGCACTGGGCATAGGCCACCCGTTTCTTTTCCTCTTCCTCCCTCTCCTCCTCCGCCCTTCTCTGGGCAGCTTCCGCTTCCTGGACCGCCCGTGCCTTCTCCGCCACCACGGCGGCTTCCCGGCGCCTGTCCGCCTCCAAGGCTTCTTGGTACTCGCGGTTCTGTTCCGCTTGAAGGCGGGATCGTTCCTCCCGTTCCCGCACCACGGCCTGCTGCTGTTCCATTGCCGCCTGCAGGCGGGCCATGGCCGCCGTCAGCCGCTGGAGGATCGCCTCGGGCCCTATGTCTGCCGTCACCCCCTCCATGTGCTCCAAGACGGACAGGTGAGGGTGCCGCTGACAGGCGACGAGAGCAATGAAGGGAAAGGCGGCGGCGTCGAGGATCTGGGCGGTCTGGCAGGCGTCGGCGGAGTGGACCGAGCCCCCCCAGACCAACATGTTGCCGTCCAGAAAGGAGACGATCGGGTCCGTGTTCAAGACGCGTTGCACAAAGGCGGGCGTGTGCTCGTGGAGCGGGGCGTGCACGTAGACCAGCAGAAGCTTGCCTTCCCTGGAGGCAAGCCGGGTGGCGTCTTGGAACGAAAGGGGAAGAAATCGAGGACGGGGCCGCGGGGTCCACGCGTAGCCTCCCCCTTCGCCGATTTCCCCCGCCCCCTCCATTCCTTCCACCTCCCCTCCTC
>NW_005803749.1:35637-40456 GCF_000240725.1 Microchloropsis gaditana
GGTTAAAAGCGTCACGGTCACGGCCATCCCCGTGGCCAAAGGCAGCACCACACAATCCTGCATGCGCGTCAACCCTGCTGCCCGCACTGCGTCCAACGCGAGCAGGTTGGTGAGCTTCACGAGGAGGGAGGAGCCCGCCGCTTTCGGTTGCGGCTCCATGATATCTCCCGACCGCCCCATCCCATGGCCGAGCCCGTAATGTCGTCGTCGCACCAAGGAAGAATAGACGCGTGCCTCCCTCTCACCAACACCAACGTTACCCAGAAAATTGTTGCTGTCCATCATGGCGAGATCGTGCAGGACGCCTTCGATGGTGGCATCATCCCAGCCGTCAGGTGGCAAGCGCCGGTGAGAGACCAGCCGCCGAAAATAGCCGTGGCGTTTCCGAACACCTGCTTCCAACCCTTGCGTCACATAAGTCGCAGGTACACCCAACCCTGCGCAGTTGGCTGCTAAAGTTGCATCATTCGCGTCCATTTCACAAGCTTCCCGGGGGGAAAAAGGGCTGCAAAAGGGTTAGGCAGAAGCGAGAGTAGCTGCTCGTCGCGTCTCTCGCAGGGTCCCCGAGATCGGATGAGACGAATTAAATTGGTAAATCGGCAATCTTGTAACGCACATTCCTGACGCATGGAGCGTCGACAGCCTGTAAAGGGTCACACGAGGTGGTGCTGATGGTGAAGTGCCCTCGCCATGTCTTGACTTGCATTAAGCGAGGCTTTGATCACCGCATGTCCATGTGCAACTCGCCCAAGCACGCGCAAGCAATCAAAACCGGAGAGAGGTGTCTCATGGCGCCCGTGGTCTCCGTGTTCTGACACCAAGACTGCCTTGTTTGGGGACGAATGCCCGTCCTAACGTCTGGACATATAAGGAGAACTTGACTAGGCGTGGTAGTAGTGTATAAGCAATGAGTGTGACGACGGGCGGGGGTATTGCCATATGCTCTCCTATCCCACTTCCTCGGTGCACTGCAACAACACCCCAGCTTCTTCCGATTGATGTTCGCATCTACTGACAGCAATTCTCATCTGACCTGGTATCCTTGTGTCTAACCAGGTTGATTTGCACGAGCTTGGTTTCTGTCATCAGGGAAACGATGAAAGGCAGCAACACAAGAACGGATGACAGTCTGTCAGGCATTAGACGGGGTGACGCGACCCGTAAAGTCAAGAAGAAGAAGATCAAGGGCAAGCTGTTCACACTCACCACGAGCCCTTTGCCAAAGGCCAAATTTAAGGCAATTGTAGCGTGAGTGCGGGGAAAGAAAGGGTAGAGGACGAGAAGAAAAAAGGGTCTACTACGACGGAGGGGAGGAGAGGATGTGAGCGCCGGCTTCTTTCGCATTCATTCACCCCTCGTGTTGCAGTGATACTAGGTGGAACAAAAATATTTTTACGAGGATTGGTGGCTTCTTTTACTCATAATTTCGTTTACGTCCCTGCGTCTTCATACATATGTTTAGTGCTGTGTATGCCCGCAAGCAGGCAGAAGCAGAGGAGCTTCGCACCCAAATAATTCACAACGCAAAATTGGCCGAAGAAGAAGCCTTTTCAAGACATGGTCTGGACAGCCGCAATCAGGCAGGAGGGTGCGGAGACGAGACGCAGGCGTTGCCCAAAGTCTTGGAATCGGGTTTCGACGCGTTGAAGGCCTATGATGAGCATGGAAGACGAATCGCTCCCAAGGCATTGACGACGGTGCCCTCCTTGATGGTAGGGTGCGGGCGTTGGCGCGAGCGCGAAGGAAAAGTGGCCCCAGGCAGAAAGGGCGAAGAGGAGGACAGCAGTGACGAAGAGGAGGAGGGAGGGGGGGAGGAGGGGCAGGACACGCTCGCTACCACCCAAGGAGGGAAAGGTCGTAAACGGGAGCAGACGATGGCCGACTTGGTGCAATTGCACCGCGATCTTGCCGAGCTTCAAAGGACGCGGACGGAGCTGCGATGGTTGCTGGAACAGGTGGAACGCCTGGAGTACGAAAGCCTCTAAGAGAGGGCTGGGAGGGTCTTGGAAGAGGGAAGGGATTGGGAAGGAAGGGAAAGAAGGAGAGCGAATCGTTGTTATGTTGACACGGAGAGGCTCGAGTGGTCTCGCAGAGTTCGTCGAAATCGACAGAGAGAGCGGGAGGGAGGACGGGGATGACTTTGAGGATATATGATGGCGTCTCACAGACCTTCTAACGCATCATTTTTGCTATTTTACGTGGTCTGATGCCTCTTGCTGCTTGTGACTGTGCGCATATGCTCTTAAGCAAAGAGTTTACGTTCCAATACATATGGTGTAGCGGACCAGAAGCACTCGTGGGCATTGGGTTAAATATTAATGGTGGGTATTGTAGCAATGCAGGCAGGTAATCAGATAATTTATCAAAAACGGAGGTGCAGGCCCGCTAATAATTGAACACACCCACAGCATGATAATGACGAAGCGGTAGGTAGCGGTATCCCGAACTTCTCGTCGGCATCGGAATATAAAGTTGTGAGGGTGCACAAACGCTCCTTACATGCAAAAGAGGTATTGACGATAGAACAAGGAATCAAACCTAAGAAACTGATAACTTGGCGAAGACAAGAGAAATAGAGAGATTGCCCTATAAAAAAAAAGGCAGACGAACCGTGGTTCACGTCGAAAGCCACGGTAAATGAGAGATCACAAGCCTGGTTCCTTGACAGATCGATTGAAATAATGTAGTTCTTGCAGAAAGGAAAAAAATGCATCACGCATTGCAATCGGTTTCCTCCTTGTGGCTGGTTCCTTTGCCTTGTGCCTGCAACTTGTCTCCATCGGCTGAATTTTACACTCCCTTATCTCTCCAAGACACAACCTTGGGCACCCTGGAAACCTCGGACCCATTACGAGCTCCCCAGAACTCGGTAAAATTATCAGTGCTGCAGGATAAATCACTGGAAAAGCCTTTCTTCGCGTAGTGTGAATATGCTTACAAAGAAGGGAGCTTCGAGAGGGCTTTTGACGTTTGGCCGGGAGGGCATGACACAAAAAAAATGGCAGAAATAATCTTTTGAAGGTGATGCCATGCGTGTTTCCACGTTGTGCAATGGAGCCAGTAGCTGTACACCTAGAGAGAAGGCTTATTAGGCTATGAATCCTGGAAAATCAGATTTCAGGAAAAGGTAGGTACCTTTGCCTTGTTGTCTAAAAAGTTTTTCCCTGAACTAGCCAGCCAGAGCATGTGTCATTCCCCAGCCTCAACCGTTAAAAGTTCGCCCCCACTTTTGACTTACAGATTATATAATAGACATCTTATTATTTCAATGGTTTTTTGCGATAAATATATTTACATTCGTTCTGAATGAAATCGTGGCATGAGAAGTAATAGTACCATCATGAAAATGGGCCGCAGCCGAAAGTCGAGGACAAGCTCCGCCAAACAAAAAGGAAGTTAGCAATCCTTTTTCAACGCTGTGCGCTTGAGAGCGCCCCCGTCATCCAACGTAGTGCGGTGTACGCTTTCAGCACGTCTTTCTTGGAAATTTCGACCGGGGTGTGTGCTGGACTCTGTGGTATCTCCCGGTATGGTTCTTTTCGTTCAAGCGTCGCCGAAAACCTCAACCTCTCCGATTTGCATGATGGTATCTTCTATCTGAGCCCTTTCCCCGAACGAACGGAGTTTCTGCCAAAAGTACTTCGCCTCCATACATCGGTTGTACGTCTCTTAGACTTATTTACCAAATTTCAGACAGTCGCCTGCCGTAGTAGATGCAGCACAGGCCTGTTGAACTCTTGACAACGTGCTTTCGCTCCCGCCCCTCGTGTTCGCACGGGGCGCCTCCTGTTCTTGGACCTGTCTCTTCGTCGCGGTGCAAGAACAACGCCTCCCCTGAGCACGACGGATCGTCTAGGTTTCTTAGTCAGGAGACTGACGGAGCAAAGGCAATTTTGTCATCCCATAACATGGAAGATGACGTAATCAAGATGAACGGGGTTGGCTCAAGGCGGCACTCTCAAGACATTCCTGGAGGTTTACCCGCCCTGAGAGCCGATCGAACAGCGGAGCAGCTCGCAGAAAACAACAAGATGCCAACCAGCATTGCCATTCACATGATACAAAGGGAAAATAGTCCTTGTACTGGAGAAAACAAAGAGGACGTCATGGATACCAAGGTGGCGGTAAACCAGGCACGGACCGAGGACCTTGTGACCTCCCCGTCCGTCATCGCCGCGTGCATGCGTCGATTTCGGAAGCAACCTCCCATGTCGCGACAAGAGAGAGACGAGTACCGACAGCAGCAGGAACGTCTGGCGGCAAAGAGCCGCGCAGCGGATAATGAGCTTTTGGGAACAAAGGAGGAAGATTTTTGGTGGATACGACCGCCTCAGGCGGCCTCTGTGTGTCGAGGTCTGAGGGAGGTCGAATCTTCCCGGCATGGTTTCTATGTCTCTGAGAAGATTGAAGGTCGATCCAGCGTACAGACGACGGAAGTGCAGGATTTGGAAAAGGAGGCGGACGTCCTCCTGAGGCGGAGTCAGGAATTGCTTGGGAGTACCCCTTCCTTTTCCTCCTCCTCCTCCTCCTCTCCCCCGCTGTCGGCGGCAGCCCTGGTAATGGAAGACGACCTGGTCCTCCCCTCCTGGCAAAGCAACGCAGGAGAGGCGGGCTACCCGGACTGCGGAAGACAAGGTGTCGAGGCCTCGGCGCGGGGAGGGGAAGGAGCGATCGCCCAAATCGATCCGTCGACCTCCGTCGGCCTTGCAGCCCAAGACGACCTGTTGGTGGAGCACGGTCAAGCCTCGTCCCCTCCCGCCTTGCCCTTCGTTTCCCGGAACGTCGGCGGGCGGCCTCTGTCCCCGCCCCTCGTCTCCCC
>NW_005803749.1:40466-41073 GCF_000240725.1 Microchloropsis gaditana
GAAGGAAATGAGAGGGGTGGCCCGGTGTGGTAGTTCGGTGGGTACTTGCTCGGAGTGCGCTGCTCTAACCTCCCTCTCTCCTATTTTTCTGGCCCCCCTTCCTTACAGGCGATGATGTGTACGGTGATTATGAAGATTTGGAGACGGGAGAGCAATTCGCGGGCTCGGGAAGTAGGAAGGGTGTACGGGGGGAGGAGGAAGAGGAGGAGGAGGAGGAGGAAGAGGAAGAGGAAGAGGAGGAGGAGGTGGAAGCCAGACAGGATGCAGAACTAGCGCGTCTCGCAAAGAAAGTGGCTTTGAAGGAGAAATTCGACGAGGATTTTGATTCGGGTCGAGTGCACGGCACCTCCATGGGCTCCGGGGCCATGATGAGCGCGGAAGGAGGGGGCGGAGACGGGAGGAAGGGGAGGAGGAAGAGCCGGAAGGAGGAGGAGGAGGAGGAAGCGGCCTTGGACGAAGAGGAGAGGGAGGCACTGGCCTTGGCGGCCAAGATCAAAGAGGATCAAAAGGCGAGGAACCGGGCGGAGTTTGCAGAGGATGGAGCGACGCAACGCGTGAAATACGAAGGCTATCGACAGGTAGGGAGGGAGGGCGGGAGGGAGGGTGG
>NW_005803749.1:41083-41720 GCF_000240725.1 Microchloropsis gaditana
CCTCCCCCCAGCCCCCCGTCACAAATCGCCGGCGCTTTAACTCCGCCAACGCGCCCTCCTCTCCTTCTTCCGTCCAGTCGACGACCTGCGTACCGATTCAAAATTTTGAATGTGTTGAGTGGCATCATGATACGCGCCACGTACCGGATGCACGACAAGCAATTTGAAAGTGCCTCTCCCCGGTGGGTCGCCCAGCCTCCCTCCCTCCCTCCCTCCCTCCCTCTTTCCCTCCTTCCCTCCTTCCAACGCTACCTTAAATCCGCCTTCGGGGATCCGCGAAGAGTCCAAGCCATTCAGCGGACATCCATACTCATCAACTTCTTCCTCCTCCTTCCGCGGCCGGAAAAAATCGTCGTCGTCGTCCCCCTCCTCCTCCTCCTCCTCTCCTCTCCCCTGCCTCCCGTTTTCCCCCTTCCCGTAGACCAGATCCATCAGGTTCAAGGCGGAGAAACCATTCTCTCGCTCCAAAAATGCATCAGCTGCCCGTCGCGACAGATTTTCTTTCCATCGTGCTCGGCCTTCCCCTCCCTCCTCCTCCTCATTATCCTCCTCCTCCTCATTATCCTTCTCTTCATTGTCGTCATCATAGTTCTCGCCAAATCCCTCCTCTTCTTCTTCTTCTAAAATCTATTGTAAC
>NW_005803749.1:42248-43683 GCF_000240725.1 Microchloropsis gaditana
TCAGAGGGGTGGCAGGTGCGCAAAACAAAGAAAAGGGAAAAAAGAGTGGCGGCATGGCGATCATCCTTACGGTCTGGCTGGCTGGCACAGGGGGAATGGGTGGGTGCTCAGCCACCGCCTCGTTCCCTCACGTGGTGGCCATGAATGCAAGCGAGACTGGCAGGAAGCCTCCCAACGCACGGTCAAAAGCCTGCACAGGCCCTAACTATCTTCATGCTTCATGTTTCTTCCCTGTTCCTTCGTGTTATCACCTCCTCCCTTCCGCGCCTGCTGTTCCTTCTTTTCCTCAAGTCTCTCCCAGGTCTCTGCCCCGACTTTTCCCCTTTTTTTTTGGGAACTCCGACAAAGTCCGATCCAAGCGCCTTAAAAATTCCTCCACCTCGTCCTTCGTGATTCCCAGGGCGCAGGCCGCCGTCAAATATGGGCCAGGGGGGTAGGCTTCGTTGGTGTGGGACCCGTACCCCAAGAAAGGGACGCCCGCGACGATCTTGACCGGAGGGGGCGTGATGGATTTGGAAGGTCCTCGGGAGGTTGGGACGTGCACGGAGGAAGCAGAGGTGGCGGAGAAGGAGGAGGAGGAAGGGGAGGAGGAAGAGGAGGAGGAGGAAGAGGAGGAAGAGGAAGCGGGGGAGGAAGGGGAAACCTTAACAGGGATGACCACGCGCGTCCCCGAAACTCCGCGTGCAAAGAGCATGGAGCCCAGGAAGGAAAGCCCTCCCTCTCCCCCTGCTTCTTCTTCTTGCCCGTCTCCATCTTCCCTCAAAAGTCCATTCAAGGTAATAGCGAAGGAAATCGAGTTTCGCGGCGTCTCTAACAATCGACACTGGTGTTTCTCCGCCACCCCCTGTAATCCCCCTCTCATCACGGGAATCAGGGCGTTACGTTCGCGCAATAATTTCAAATAGCCGTTGCGGCCCATGGAGAGGAGGGTGATGAAGAGGTCGTGGAGAGGGGTGGCATTGGCACGGCCTGGGTACATTTTCCCGAGTCGATCGATCAGGCTCTTCCTACCCGGAGCCGTGCTGGCATGGAGGCCACGCCGAAGGCGGCTCTCGGCCCTGGGGCAGGAGCTTGTGCCGCTCCCCTGGTCCTGCGTCTTCTCCGTGCGTGGACAGCTGCCCCCCCTGCTACCCGGACCGCCCTCGTCTCGTCCTCCGCTTTCCCTAGCGCCCCTCGACTCCACCCTTGAGGACTCCTCCCCAGCCCCCCCGCTCGCCGGGCTTACTTCCCGCCTCCCGTTTTCCACCTCCCTCTGGCTTTGCGCATCCTGGCCTTCGCGCCCTCCCTCCCCTCCTCCCTCTTTCTGTCCTTGGCTCGGCACCCGTCTTCCCACTGCCCGCCCCGCCGGCGCCTCCCGGACGTGCTCCGCACCATCCTCCCATCCTCCCTCCCTCATTCCCTCCCTCCCTCCCCCCACGGGTGCAGGCGCCACCAC
>NW_005803748.1:0-14762 GCF_000240725.1 Microchloropsis gaditana
GTTGGATCGGAATGAACGGGGGAGGGAGGAGCCGGGGCTCTCCCTGGAAGACCCCCGGGCCTTGTACATCAGTGAGACCGCTCGGCACCATCGATGATGACGGGTCTCGTGTTACATAGGACAAGGAAAATAGCATATAGCACACCAAATGACCAAGACGTGCCCCGGGCGCAGTTAGCGTCGCTTGTAGGTTGTTCTTTTTCGTGTTTACCTCGGGCCCTGCTCGAACTTTTTGATTCCTGTTACTTACACGGCGTCCGGGCATACGCCGCGCGCCTCTGCGTTTCCTCCTCTCTCCTTTCGCTGGAAAGCCCCCTTCCATCCGTCGGACACACCACTGACCCCTTTCCATAGACCCTTCCAGCCATCCCAAGGTACGAGGCGGCCTTTCGCCTCGTCTGGTGGGCGGCGCTCAGATTCCTGAGTAGAGGCTCGTGCCGGTCATTGACACGGCCCGATTCCACTCGACGCCCGAGCATATAAGCTTTTTCTGCCCCTCCAAATCCTCCTTTCACGCTCCGATCCCCTCCACCCATAACCCTAAAATCGGGACCCCTCAGGAGGCTGGGGCAACCGTCGACTGCCCTGGGTCATCATCTCTCTTCTCAGTTCATTCAAGACACGCTCCATCGTGAAATGTCGGTCCCAATGGCTCAAAATGTGGAGCTTTGACGGGTTGACCACCCCAGTGCTCTGATCGACGCACGGAAGGTTCACTCGACTCACAAATCGGACGAAAGGAGGCTCATTGGGGTATCGATCTCCGCATTCGATTTTAAGTTCAAACAAGCGGCCTTCGAACGTCGTGCCCGGCGGGCCGAAGATGGAACCGTTCCAGGCGACCAGAAAAATGTCTTCCTGGTTCTGTAGGCCTAGGGAAATGGTAGGGTCTTGCCCTTTTTCGGCCTGGTCCAACTCCTCCAAGAGCTTGAAATTCCGGGGCACGATAATTTCATCCTGCTGGCTTCCCGACGCCGGAGGCGCAGCGGCCGTACGGTTGGGGCTTGACATCGCCCGGCCCGGCCACATCCTCTCTCCCTTCCGCTTACCAACCTGTTAGCATGCGTTTATTTTAGAAACATTCGTTGTGTGAGTTAAAGGCTGCCAACCCTAGGTTGGGCAGTGCAGTCCTAGACGATAGCATGACGCTGATTGACCACAGAGACCGTGCTGAGTTCACAAGCAGCCAAAGTATGTGACAATAAAAAGACAAAATCAATACAATCAAATAAGTCGAACACGCGGTGAAGGTGTGTTGGGGACACGAGCGCCTTGCGCAAACATGCGACGGCCTTTGAGCCCTCTGAGGCATCGATTTCTTCCGCGAGTCAGCGACGGAACCGATCCGATCTGCTCACATGTGGAGGACCTGGGACTTGGCGTGAGCGGGAATTTTGATTCGTGGTAGTCGCGTAAACACAAAGCCAAACGAGAGCATATATTGAAACGATGGCAACGTTATGGTTCCTTATTTTTCGATTACCTGCGGGCTTGTTGCGTTGGGATACAAGGCCATCTGAGGTCTTGCTTGAAGGTATGCTTCTCTCTCAAACTCTATTTCGCCTCTTCCCCAATCTAAGATGAACACGCATAAACTTTCAGGGCTTAACATTTTCAACATTTTCCGTTCAAGTTTTCGGAAAGCAGGGTAGGTGCCATCTCTGAGGCAACGAGGACTTACACAATCTGCTCTCCGAAAGGCAGGTGAAAATGACAAAATTGGATATATGTGAGAGAGAAAGTCAATTCAATATCTTTGCGGAATCACAATGTATCATTTTATAATTTTGCTGCAATTGACACCCAGGACTTGCCTTGTTCTCGACCATTTAACATAATGGGTTGGACGGCGCGCATGACTGCCCTATGCCGTTCCCGTTCTGCTCTCAGGTGTATGTCGGAATGCAGCACCTGAGAAGGAAAGGCATACCCTGGGGGTACGTAGCGTGGAGGGTTGTCTTGCAATGGCTCGTCATTTAGCTGCATTTCTTGTAAAGCCTGCGGGGAAGATGAGCCGTGCGTCAACTATTTGGACATCTCCCACCTCTAGAAGACAGGCTCTCTAAAACTTACCCTTCGCCTGAAGCGTGTTACTGGTGCTTCGGGGAACACAATGGGTGACTCAATAAATTGTGTCATCATCGCCTTTGTTTGTTTGACATAAGATGGTGAGTCAGATATCAGGGTGGAGACAGACGATGCAGGAGACGGGTATTACAACATCTCCTACCTCAAGTTTTGGAAAAGACCATGAAAAAAATGAGTTGGGCTTCGTGCTTATACATTCTTCATCTCTTGTGTTTGACGAAGAATCTAGACTGATTTCCTCTGCTGCGGTGTTTGGGCTGACTTTTGCTTTGAAATCCCTGCTCCCCGCTGCTCCGGGTGTAACTTGACTGAAGCCGGAAATTCTCGTACTACCTCGTCTCAGAACCATAAATGCCACCATTGATACCGTTAACGCGAACCAATATGCTGGTGAGAGAGCATAACTGAGCAACCTTCTGTTGCCGTTGCATATTCGGTTGCGATTGCTTCCACTTCCCACTGATGACGGGTCTCCGGGAGCGGGATGCTTGGGATTATCGTCTGGTCTCCCTGTGTTCTTCTTGCGTTTCCCTCCCCGCCTCTTCTTTGTACTCCCATTTGAAGTTGAAGGTGCTTGAGTAACTGTCCCGTCAGACGACGTCGGCATGGCGCTGTGTTTGCGTGTGGGGGTGGTGCATCTCTTAAACGCGAGAGGTCGGACGGCAACGCGTCCATATGGGCCACGATCCTTATCCCCCCCTCGCTGACGACCTCCTCCCTCCAGCCACAGATCTTACCTTGCTCTTCACGCACCCAACATGCACCGCATTTTCATGCCTCTTCGTTTTTATACACTCGCAACACTCGATCAGGTCGTCTACTAATGATGTTGCAGCGAGGAATCTTGGTGGTAATGGCATCGACTCTGCTGCTCCAATCCTCCCTGGGATTCTTACGCCCGTCTACTGCCCTCCCAGCGGTCCGTGCCGGGACGGCAAGCCTCCGATTGAGCAATTCTCGTCGATTCTTGGCTATGGTCGGCACTGAGACGAAGGGTGCTGCGGACACTGAAGAGTTTCGTATCTTTTTCAAGGTATGAGTGTGAGGAGCTGCCGTCAAGAAGGAGAGCAATTTCCGATAGGAAGGTCCTAGTGCGCACCATATGGGGTACGCCACATACTGATACAATCCTCATAAAAAAAAATCAATGATGGGGTGACAATCGAAAGTAACACTTACGGTTTGGCCTGTTTTACATATTTTACCTCTACACCTGACACGAGCAGAAAGATGGCAACACGATTTCTCCCTGGCACGACATTCCCCTCAAGGCCGATCCTCAGACGTTTAACTTCATCACCGAGATCCCGAAATTGTAAGTCAGATGGATAAAAAGTCGTTGCGAGTAGTAAAAATGTGATGTACGCACCCCTAATGGCAATTTCGTCAGAATTATGGTTGCAGGGCGCGATTTCGAGCTCCCTTAAAAAGTCTGAAATGGAGCTGCATACCGTAGCCTTTCAAACCCTTTCTCTCATTCCATTTATACTTTGGCTGCAATATCTGTCACCTTTGGAGCAAGCTCGAACCCTTCCTTGGGCCTTGCAACGTATGAAGTCTGACTTTCCCCCTCCCTCGTTTTTCGTGAAGCACCAAGGCCAAGATGGAGGTGGCGACCAAGGAGGAACTCAACCCGATCTCCCAGGACATGAAGAAAGGAAAACTCCGGTGAGTGGGCGCCTGGATCACCCAGGAATCTCAAGTGCGCCCCCGAGATCCTGTAGTTCATCCCTCCTCGACGCTAGCGATTCCTGCAAAAAGCCCTCGGTGTCTCACCAACACATGTTTCTTACCATCCCCACCCTCCTTGAAACCCACCACTCTTCCTCGCCCGTCCTCTTACCCCTTTGGCAACAGCTTCTACCATGGCCCCATTTTCTGGAATTACGGACTCCTGCCTCAGACCTGGGAGGATCCCAATCACACTCATCCGGAGGTACGTCACAATCCTTCTTTCTGCTGCGCGCTTCTCTTTTCTTGTTTTCGCATGTTTTAACTGGCACCATCGGCGCTGACTCTTCTCCTCTTCCAGCTGAAGGTGCAGGGAGACAACGACCCCGTGGACGTGGTCGAGATCGGGAGCACAGTGCTGAGCATGGGGGCCGTGACGCCCGTGAAGCCCCT
Source organism: Microchloropsis gaditana (assembly GCF_000240725.1). Classification (NCBI taxonomy): domain Eukaryota; class Eustigmatophyceae; order Eustigmatales; family Monodopsidaceae; genus Microchloropsis; species Microchloropsis gaditana. The sequence goes on from NW_005803748.1 coordinate 4,213, forward strand.
CGGAGTCCTCGCCATGATCGATGACGGGGAGCTCGACTGGAAAATCATTGCGATCGCCGCCTCCGACCCCATGGCCGGAGAGCTCAACGACATCGCCGACGTGGAGGCCAAGCTCCCTGGGGTGGTTTCTGGGATCAGAGAATGGTTCCGTTGGTACAAAACGCCCGATGGCAAGCCCGTGAACGAGTTTGGATTCGGAGAGAAGGCGCTGGCCAAGGCGGATGCTTTGAAGGTAGGGGTGCATGGAGGGGCAAATCTCAACACGCTGAGGCTTACTTGATAAAGTACTTCATTCTACTTGAAGCATGCGTTGTGTTGTCTGTTTTGACACCTCTTCTCACATGACACGGCAGGTAATTGATGAGACCCATGGAGCCTGGAAGAGTCTTATGAGCGGCCAGACAGACGCGGGCAAGCTTTGGAAGAAAGCCTGAAGCAACATTCATGCGCAACCACTGGAGATGTGTGAGTCGATGAAAGCTTTTGGAAGATGAGAAAAAAGCGTTGGATCGGAATTCTAAAAAAAACAATTGTTATAGGGGGTCACGCATTGTCAAGTGCAATGGTATGGTGGGGAGGGAGGACCGCCAAAATTCAAAAACACGCAAAGAGAATTTAAACTGTGCCCAGTGAGTTTTTTTTTTTTCCCCAGTGCATGTGAGTATTTATTCTTTCCTCAGGACTTCGATGGCACCGGAAAGGGGGGTTACCACGTACTCATCTCGCGAAGAACAACCTCTCCCGTGTGGGGACTTGCGTGTGCAACCCGATTTTGGAAAACCACGTCCCGACGGTTCGTGTGGTTGTTGCATGACGACAAGGCCTGTGCGCATTTTCAAATTAAAATTTAGCAGCGGAACCTTACGTAGAACCTTATGTGTCTCGTATTTCTTTGTCTCAAAGGGCAACGCATTCGGTGCATGATATGAATATTCGCCGCAAACGCCGGGCTCGATCATACTCCACACATGACACATGGTTGTATCCTCTTGCGAAATACCGTCGCGACTGCCCCACGCCCGCCGCTTTCAACTTATGTACCCACCAGTCCGATTAACACTTGACGATCTTTTTGTAAAGGCTGGTCATTTTTTTCCATTGATCATTTGCTATACTTTTGCGTTTTTATTCCTAATTGCACATTGAACCCTCAGGCGAGCATGACGCAAAGAAACGGCAAGACTCCCCCCGTGGACCATACCGACATGCATGCAGGGTCAGGAGCTGCACCGGGTTCCATGCCTCTGCCGACAACGTCCTCACATGCCCCTCCTGCGGGAGGGTCTGCGTCCCCCCCACGCCTCGGCGACAGGCGGGGCCCGCGGGATCTCTCCTCATATGTAGAGCCAGGCGTACGCGACGGGATGCTAGAAGAAAAAAAAAAGCTTAACAGACGGCGAGAGCCCATGCTATATTTTCCAACTGTACCAGCGTGGAATTGGATGCGAAATTATCACGTACGCCGGGACCTTTTCTGGGATTTGCAGGTAAGCCAACTCCTTATGGTATGCATGTACTTAAAATGCACGGGACCTAAATAAGCGAAGGGTAGTTCCTCGGTGAGCCACCGCAGTAACCTAGTTTAGTTGGCCGCAGTCAAGGTGCTAATTCTTTTTTCGCTTCGCCCCATCAGGCAGGCCTCGTTGTCGGGATCCTCCTCATCCCTCAGGGTATGGCCTATGCCGTCCTGGCCAACCTCTCTCCCATCTACGGGCTCTACAGTGCGATTGCACCCAACATTGTCTACAGCTTTTTTGGACCGTCCCGAGAAAGTGCTGTAGGGGCGATGGCGCTGGTCAGCATCATGGTCGGCAACATTATTTCTGGACAAACGTCCTCCCTTCGGAGCTCGGAGGGTGATCACACGCAGCAAGCACCGTTGGAGGAGCGCGTCAATGTAGCCGTGAAACTCGCCTTTGTGACAGGACTGATGCAAATAGGCCTGGGTGTGTTGAAAATGGGGGAAATTGCCACTTACGTGTCGCACCCGGTCATGCAAGGGTTCTGCTCAGGGGGCGAGATTCTCATCGCCATTTCCCAGCTCAAATACCTCTTCGGCATCAAGATCCCCGCCTTCCCGTACGCTTATCAAACGCTCGAGTACTTGTTCCAAAATATCCAAGATACGGAGCCATGGACCTTGCTGCTGGGCCTGGTCACCTTCTTCCTCTTGTACGCCCTCTCCCGTTGGCGGAGGGCCGCCCGCGCTAAGCTTGAGCGCCTGCGCTCTGCGGCTCTTTCCTCGGATTCCACGACCCCGCATGCCCACGTCTGGACAAAAAAAATGCTGCTCCTGTCCAACTTCGGTCCCTTCGTAGCCATTGTAGCGACGGCTTTCGTCTCCTACGGGATGTCCCGGCAGGGTGTCGCGCCCGCCATCATAGGCGAGGTTCCCCACGGCCTGCACACGTACCCGTCCTACGCGATCACGCTCACGGAGTTTCGCGATTTGGCCGGTGCGTCCTTTCTTCTGGCGGTGATCTCGTTCATGCTCACCTACAGCGTGTCCAAAAAATACGCGGGTTTGAACAACTACGTGGTGGAGCCGAACCAAGAGCTTGTGGCGTTAGGGCTGGCCGATTTCGTCGGGAGCTTTTTTGGGGCTTTTCCTGTCGCGGGCGGTTTCGCGCGCACGGCCGTAGCTGTGGAGGCGAATCAGAAGACACAGGCCTCCGCGTTGGTGGCAGTCAGCATTGTCTTGCTCGCGGTCAATTTCTTGACCGGGAGCTTCCATTGGATTCCCCTGTGCACCCTAGCGGCCATCGTACAAGTCGCCATTTGCGGCGTCGTGGACTTTCGGCCCTTCCTCTACGCCTTCCGGGCCTCCAAAAGCGAGTTCGCCGTCATGTTTACCACCTTTGCCGTCACCTTAGGCCTCGGCATCGACAAGGGGATCATCGTCGGCGTGGCTCTCAGCATCGTGGCCCTGGTACGCAAAACCTCCCACCCGCGCTTGAAGGTACTGGGTGCCCTTCCAGGCCGCCGGCACGTCTTTCGCGACGTCACGCGCTACACCAACGCCGTGCAAGCGCCTGGGATTTGCATCGTTCGGATCGATGAAAGCCTCAACTTTGCCAGCTGTGCGAGCATCAAGGAGCAAATTTTGAGCATAGCCAACGATCCCAACGTCGTGTTGCCCAAAGCTGCTTCGTCGCACCATCATGCTTTCGGACTTGGAGGCGGACAAGGGCATGTGGAAGGGAAGGGCTCCGGAGAGCATGGCCTCCCGGCCCCTTTCCGATCGGGCAGCCCTCTCCTCTCCGTGGTCCGGACGTTCAAGGTAGGCGGTGTTGCTGGAGGGGCGGAGGGTGGAGCGGTGGAGTTGACGGCCAAGGAGGATGCGGTCGAAGAAGGCCACGTTCGTTCGCAGGCGGGAGACAACCAGGGTGCGCAGGATGATGAAGGGACCAGGAAAAAGTTGCCGAGAAGGCGCGGCGGGGGAACAGAGGGAGGAGCGGACGGAGCACTGGTAGTATCGCAAGACTTGCAAGAGGAAATGGGGGAGGAGGATCTGGAGGTTTCTCGAGTGCTCACAGCGGCTAAAGTATCGGCGCGGCCCAAGCACATTGTCGTGGATTTCAGCGGCGTAAACCACATCGATCTCTCAGGGATCAAGATGCTAGACGAGGTTGAGGAGGCCTTGCAAAAGGGCCTGCCCCCGCAGATCCTCTACGTTGTGAATGTTAAGAGCACAGTCAGGGACCGGCTGAAAAAGTCCCCTTTGTGGGATCGTGTAGGGGGCGAACTCTGCTTCCTCTCGCTGCCCGCCTTGTTAGACCATTTAGTTGGAGACCGGTACTGGGCAGGTAAACCCAGACATGGATGCACAGTTGAGAACACAGAGCGTCAATCTGGCTCGAACACACCAGGAGGACAGGGTGGGGATGATGCATCTGAGACGGCGATATGGGACGGATACACTGATTGGGTGATCTGATGAGGGTACATAAGAAATCTAGTTGCCAAAAAGGCAAGGAACATCAGATAATTTGGTATAGTTTAGGGATCGACAGATACAACAAGAGTTGACAGCAGATACCTAGAGCTGCGAGGGAAAAACTATGTTAGATGTGTGTAACTAGCCTTTGCAAATAGAATTCAGACGTTTTAGCACCGGAAAGGCCACATTGCTCTCGTTAGTCCCGATACGACATCGATTTCTTATACGTGGCCCAATGCATTACAAAATAACTTAGAATCACGATGGTTTTAAATTCGTTCAGCAAGCGACTTCTCACGTAGAATTGACTGGTTTCTATGCTTTGGACTGAAATGGGCCGATACCTTGAAGGGACAGGAGGTTACCAGCGAGTCATAACTTTGAAGCGGTATAATACTAAACCTGCGATTGACAGGCAAGCAGCTACTCACTCTGATTTTGTGCATGTTCCCATCACATCTCCAGAATAAAAACAGTGAACAATAGTACAGCCGGGACTTAGGCGGATAGTCCGGAAGTTGCCATGGCAAGAAGACCGCTTTTCCTCGTTATCGGCTGTGCTGCGTTTCCCACTCTCCAGGCTTTCAACATGGCGTACCATCCTCTTGCATCGTCGCGTCGCGGTAAATCTTACAGCACGGCTATAACACGATTGCAGAGTCAGCAACGAGGCTTGTTGGGGGATGTGGTCAGGCCATATGATAACTCTGGTGGCGAGACTGATGCGAGGCTGCAATTTTCGAGTAAGTAGGGTTGAGAACTCGAAGTTAATGCTCCGAACAAAATCTTTTTTACTTGTTTAAGATATGCTTGACATTATGGAAGTAAAGGGAAGCTAATCATGATATTTTACGGATAGCGGGAGGTGAGACTGTGTGGTTGCTACCACTGATTTATGCTTGTTAAAATTTTCATCTATTGTCCACAGCCACGCGCCCTGACTGGTTGGCTGAGCTCATGCTGGCCAAGGAGAGTCAAATTCTGCGTTTTCCACACGAGCTCCGCCGGTTTGAATGGACCGCGGAGGACGACGAAGCAGTTGACGAATTCTTGATGCGCGGAAAGATGCAAGACGCACAGGCCTACTTTGAAGAAAAGAAAGCGACGAGCGTCCCAATGTACCGCCAGACCTTAAGGTACCACTGGACACAAACCGAGACGGACGTGCACGTGGGTGTTCCAGTACCCAAAGCTGTCCGTGGAGCTAATTTGCATCTGATAGTAGCCGAAGATGCCATGCAAGTGGCTTTGACAGACACTCCTTCTTTCGGTGTGATCTCGGGTAAATTCGCCGGCACCATTGACCCGAGCACCTCTGGATGGCAACTTGTGCAAAAGCCGGACGGCAGCCACGCCATATCGATGACTCTGAAGAAACAATCCCAGCCGGGCACGCATGCATTGTGGTATCAGTTGTTGCAAGGCGAGAAGTTGGGGGCATGCATGCTCTTCAAAGGCTCGGCCGGCCAGGGACGTTACCACTGGTCACAGGACTTAGATTACATGAATGTTTTCATTCCCATCCCGGAGGGGGTGCGTGGAAAGTCGGTGCAGATGACGATTGACGCGGCGGGCCGGTGTATGGAAGTTAGCCACCCACAGACTTCCGAGAACCCGGAGGTTACAGGGAAGCAGGGAGACGAAGGGGGAAGACAAAGGATCGGGGGGGAATTGTCTGGGTTGGTGAGTCCGGACGAATGCTCATGGGTGATTGACGAGGACGGCCAAGGGCAGCGGTGTGTGTGCTTGAGCCTGCGAAAACGCCGGCGGGAAGCGAGTGAGTCGACCTGGTGGCCTCGGTGTTTCAAGGAGGAGGAAAGTGTAGTGCCGCCTGAGATGCAAGGATCCCTGGATGAGGGATTGGCGCAGGCAAGAGAGGAGAGAGAACGGATGGAGCGGGCATTGGGCGCCGAGGACGGATGGGGAGAGGAGGAATGATCTCCAAGGCCTGGCTTGTTGTCCACAGGTGTGAACTCTCGACCTCTCTTTCTTTTTCTTTTAATGACGTCCCGACAGTTCTTTTTGTACAGCCAACTCTTTCTCGCCACAAGGTCATGCCTTCCCAACGTTATTCAATTTGTACGCACTTCGTCCTTTTTTAATAGTCTTACGCCTTTTCCCGTCGCACTACTAACTAAACTATTTATCTGTGTGTACATGCCACTGTTCCCTAAACCGCGAGGAGAGCAATGGCTGTCCGGCTGATAACTTTACGCGCCACCAGTACATGATGCTGTGTGGCTCTGTCGCCAGTGCCGCTTTCGCTGCATGCCATCCTTTTACACCGGGCTGAAATACAAGAAGAGTAACATGCCGGTGCAAAACACGCATGCTGTCCCCACCACCGCTCCTACGTACCGGTTGGAGGGACCCATCGTGCTACCCTCGCCTGTGAGTCTTCCCCACAGGCCAACTCGGTTGCGTTCTTCGGCTTCCTGTCCCGAAGCTTTCTCCCTCATCGTGCTCTCGACACCGTCAACCGCCCCTGTCTCTTCTACAAAAACATCCTCCAACGCCGTCCTGTCGAGGCTCTCGGCTTCTTTTCTAAGGGCACAATGAATATCATCCTCAACGGGCACTGCTTTGACCAGCCGCAAAAATTTCCAGCGGAAATAGACGAATCCTGTCACCACGATACTGGCTTCTACTGCGATCAACAAGCTTTGAAGTCGGTCCGGAAAAAAGAAATCCACAAAGTCAAACATACCGTGAAACAAAACGGGAGCCGCGATAATACGGTACCAAGGGCGGTATACGGGCGAGGCGGGTGCGGGGAAAACAGGAGCTGGTACCAGGAAAACGTCCTCAGCCAAGGCACAGGCGGTCAGCATCCCCGTCATGCCGTGCATGGGCACAGTGAGGATAGCACGAATGAGAGTAACGTCGATGCCATACGCGAAGGCGTAGAGAAAAAGATTTTCAACCGTTCCAAGGGCGACACCTGCGCATATGCCATAGGTGACCATAGCACGTGGGTCGTTTACATGGGGCAGTGACCGTAAACGCCGCAAGGCCAAAAATTTAGCACCTTCCTCGAACAAAGCTGCGACGAGAAACGCTCGTACGAATGCAGAAAGGAAGCGATATGCCCAGGAAATGGCGCCGGTACTGTGGGGTACATCGCCAGCGTCATCTAAGTGGCTCTTGGTCAGCACGACGTAGTACCACAGATTTTCTACCACGACTACTGGACTCATGCACAGAATGGCTAGAAAGAAAGTGAGAACCATTTCTCGGCGGAGTACGCTCCTTGCGAATAGACGTTGGGCATAGGTCATCATGAAGACGGCGGGGAGGAGCGACAGGAGGATGAGTCCCTAGATTAGGAGGTGGTAGAAATCACAGTAGATGTGAGTCCCGTACATTACTCCAGTACCTATATGACTTCCCCAGAGACACCACACGTCCTTACACTGTGTAGTTGGACGTGAGCGATTACTGTCGCGACGGCAAGAGCTGCAGAGTACAATGCGAGCATGACGATAATGCTCCGACCGCAACCAAACGAGATGAAAAAGGCCGGTAACACCGTGCTGGACTGTACTCCTGTTGCAGTTGTCTGCACAAGGGAAGCATCTCTGCCTTTCCTAGAAAAGCTTTCCACGCTTTTCGCGCATTCGCTTTTCGCGCATTCGCCTAGCTCCACCCCGATTACTTCGTCATGGTCGGAGGCTGCCTGCACGAGAGAAGTATGTCCGTCAATCCCCGTGAATCGCTCCACATTTTCAGCAGATTTGCCTGTTTCCAATCCAATTGCTTGGTCTTCATGGCCTTCGTCCCCGTTGACGATGGAGCTGACGGTACAGATGGGATTTGTGGTCCTTGTGGTTGTGCGGGTAATTGTGCCAAAGTCTTTGCGGCATTGGGACTTTTCATATTTCTCGTTTCGTTCATCTGAACGATGTGAGATCTGTTTCCATAACAATTTGGGCATGTGGAAGCATCAAGATATGGATAATCCAGCGAAAAGGTTATGACTGCAGTCCAGGCGGATCAAGATACATGTAGATCTTCACTGCGAGTGAAGAATGTCGGCAATACCTTGCACGCCTGCGAAATCGTAGATTAAACCGAAAAGAAGAGTGAATATTGATAAAATGTGCCGTATCAATTAAGCACTGTTCAAGAAGAGTAAGGCAGAGTTTTGCTACAGCCGTCAAAGCACATGGCCTCCTCCTCAGCGGCTATTAATATGGAGGCGACTATACGTATAGACGCGTCGCTTCACCATAGAGAAAGCCTTAGAATGAATGCATCCGTATAAACAGCTGATGTCCTCAAACGCCTTGTTGTCGAAAAACAGATGATTTGCCTGATCACCTCTCTTCAGGCCATCGGGTGGACTCGGCGCCTGGACCGCGAACTCCCGGTCGTTGTCTTTTATTGCCGCACATTCAAAAAGCCGTTACTCGACCTAGCCTGAGGCCACGTAGACCCGGCCCATACAGGAGATGCCACATCCGGGAACATTGTCACGGTACACTCCTCATGCGAAGGCAGATTCGAAAGCTCGAGAATGTGAGATTTGGGGCACTTCGTTGACATCAGACAATCATGGCGCGCAACATTTGGATGGTAGGCATGAACGGTACTCATGAAAATTGTGATACATCGCTTTGAACATGTCATGAGAGTAATTTTTCATGCCGGTCGCCCGGTCGCCCAGCAAAGAATGTGTCTCTTACAAGGTTTGTTGAGGTGCCACACAATCCACATTTTACATTCAAATAAGGCTCGACAGGGAAAACGAAGGACGCTTAAATTTGCCGGCCAACAAAAATTGAAACAACTGCAGGCCTCTGCCATGAGCGACTGTGATGGCAAGATGACCGCCAGCCTCGACGACGTCCAATAGCCCACTAGAATAGACTGCGAAATCCAAGACAAAATTTGTGAGTCACGGAGATTCTTCTCGCTGTCTCTTTCGTGTCCTTGGAATTCTCAGAGTGACCGCAGATGTACTAATCTTTTTCTTATGGTCTGGGCATCCCTCACCGCAATCGAGCCTGACATTTCACTGTTTACATGTGTAATAAAAGTCCAATTTATCACAATTTCTGTTTTCTGGACATTTTCCTGCTACATTTCATCCTCAACATAGCGGTGATTAACGGATAGCAACGAATGGACATGTACCCCAGAAATCATTGGGATCTGAACTGTAATTATGGAGAAATAGGAGACGCTCAGGAGTTGACATTCACGCTCCAGGACATCCTTGCCCGTAATAAAGCCATTCTTCGTGAAGTCAACCGTACTAAGGACCTTGTTGATCAACACCGCTTTCACCAAAACAACGATATACAAACCAAGCCAATTAGCGCGAGAACCAGCCAAGAGCGACTCTTCCTGGCCAGACAGGATTTTATGCAGGTCATCGAGAGTGTGACGCAACGGCAGAGAGAAGCAGATCTTTTCCCCCAAAGAATGGTGATTATCCGGAGTGATGGCAGAAACAACCCACAGCAGGCAAGAGCCAAGGGTACGGGTTCCGCAGACGCAAAAAAGCCCTTTCGCGACCTTTTTAACAACGATGAAATTGTGCAGCACGAACAACTTTGGACACATTTATCGCCCTTTACACCTCTCAAGAACATGCAAGGAACCCAGGAGATCTGCCTCTCAGCTTTTGATTTGCCTGCGTCGATGCCCTCACCGGCCGAGACAAAAAAGTTTCCTGCCACACCGTCACCTCGTCGTCCTGATGCAAGGATGGATGCTATCAGCGTACCGCATGCTCTAGAAAAACAACACAAGGACTCGATGACCGCGGACTCCCCTGATCACTCGAAGAACTACAATGGAGTGGGGGTGCGGGAGGTAGATGGTACGAATTACCCCGATATCCGCAACATGACTGCCGAGGAACGCTTTACTGTAGCGGTTAATTTAATTCGACTGATCGAAAACCTATCTTATGCGGTAGCTTCCTCGACGCGTGCGGCTCTGCCACGTTCCGGGTACCCTGCTGTGTGGGACGGACGCATTCCCTCAAGAGTTCTGAAGTTCGAGCAGCGTATGTACCAAGACCTGAAATCAAATGTCTTACAAGAAAATTGTTCCTCTATCTTGCAATCGAGGTCGCCCGGAGGAGCCTCCGAAAGCTTCGTTACTACGTGCTGTTTGGCATTTCTCCATCTTCTCCGCTTTTCTTCCCGGGAACTGCTTCCGTTGCATCTGCTCGAAGAAGCGGTGGAGGAAGCGAAGCTATCCAAGCACCACCGACACGTGCGACATGCAGCGGGCTTGTGGATGGCGTTCCAAGACCATCTGCGATTTTTGCTTTACCAGGAATCAATGACCCCGGAAGAAATTCGGGATATTTTCGCCGAGGCATTACTTGGAGACATGAGTAAGAGAGGCAAAGGAGAGGTCCTCCGAATACGGCGAAAGATAATGTTGCTTTTGGAGTCCATTATTCAAGGACTCGCGGCCAAAAAAGACAATCATCCTAGACATCAAGTGCAGACTGAAACTCAAAAGGAGACGACTGTCGAGAAGTGCGGAACCTCAGTGTGTGCCGGTCGTTTTCGAGGGGTAAGACCGATGTCGAAACCACTTTTGGATGAGAAATCCTATGAATTCCCCGGGGACACCGTGTCAGCAGGCA
>NW_005803748.1:18803-43523 GCF_000240725.1 Microchloropsis gaditana
ATTTCATTAGTCGTTTATTGCGGTGGAAGTAAAAATTAGAGAACGCCACAAGTGATGCTGTTAAGAACAAAAGGCGCATCCGAAGATGTTCGCGAAAGTTCTGTTTGAGACATTTATCAAAATTCCTTCCTCTTTCGGATACATTTGTAAGCGCGTGCGTGCTATTCGTTCCCACGACAGTGTACGTTGGTTACAGAAGCACGTGCCTTTTCCCACTGAGATCGTCAAGTACAGTATCCTCCCCGACTTCCTGGTAACCATCTTGATCATCGATTTCCAAAGCTGTAATTCTCGAAAAGACTTGTTCGACTTTCCCCTGCGATCTTATCTTTCCGGCCTGTATATCTTCTTAATCCTCCTCCAGCCCATCCGAACACACGTCGCCACTTTTTGTATTTTTATGTCCATGGTAACGCCTTCGTGCGGACTCGCAATGCGCTTTGTACATTCCCAGCAGCCTCACTCTCCTCAATTTAGGGAAAGACAGAGTCTAATTTTCCCGCCAGGATTAAAGACATCCAGAGCACGCCTACGATGAGCGAAAGGGAGGCACTGAATATCTCTAGCCGGAACTCGATATTCCTGGCCGCGCCCAGCCGGGACGTGCACTCGCCGTACAATGCGGCAAAAATGCCCATGATGAGCGTCGAAGACAAGCAGAAAGTAGCTAGATAAATGGTGGCTTTGGGCCAGGAATGGAGCCGCGCAGCGGGAAGGACGCCTAAGACCCCGCCGGGTCCCGCGATCCCGTGGACGATGCCTACTCCGAAAGCAACAACGCGCTGGACAGTCGGAGACTCCAGGTCAACACGCAGGCAGGCAAGGCATCGTTTTGGCAGCGACTGGCGCCGCCGACCCTGGTCCTCCTCCAAGAAAGGCTCGCTTGCCGACATGTCTCGCTCAGGGGACTTCTCACTTGCGTCTTGCTCCTGCATTCCGCATGGCTGCTCCTCGTGTGCACAGTCGATGGCGTCCGTTTCATCATTGACACGTCTAGATCCCCCGCAATCCTCCTTCCCGTCTCCCCCCTCGCTCCTCGAGCCTTCTCTCTTCGCTTGGCTGGTCGGCACCAGTTCCAGCCCCCCTTCCTCGTCCTCCTCCCTCGCGGTGGACGAGGAGCTTGTGGAAGACGCCGGAACGCAGTGGGTAGTGGGCGGGGACTCAGACTGAGCAAGGGCATGTGTGCCGTCGCTTGTGTCTTGGGCGTTCCCGTACTCGGAGGCCGGATCCCTCCCTTCTTCCATTCCCTCCACGCCCCGCAGGCTACTTCTCCCCCTGGTTTCTTTTCCTTCCATCGTGGCTGCTGCATTACGGATCGCCTCATTTCTGCGTGCTTTGTAGATACCCCATACTCCCAGGGCAATCATGAAGACGCCCACTATCCAGCTGCATGTATGCTCCAGCACTTTGGGGTCGATCTTGTCGCCGAGTCCCAGAATGATTAGCGCGACAAGGATCAGTCCGGAGGAGTGGCCCAGGCCCCACCTGTCCAAGACGGAGAGACAAGGAATTACACGATTAGGCGACACATCTTCTGCATTTCGTCCTTAATAAGAAGCATCCCCCACGCCACACGGGCGGAAGGTCCTAATTCCGCGGGGATGGGTGACGTACCTGATTCCAAGGCCGAAGGCTTTAAAACGGGAGCCAACAGCAAGCGTGGCCAAGGCTGAAAGATGATCTGCACCAGATAAAACATGGATGCAACCGAAGGCAAGGCCTAGGAAAGACGATAGAAAGAAGATGCACAGGCTTAGAGGGAGCTATCCGCTGCCATCAGGACAAATACCAAGGCACAACGTACCTGTTGCGATTAGCTTGCCTGCTTCCGCGGGAGAAACAGCTACCGCTCCTATGGCCGTCAACATTGGATGCAATGCTTAGCTTCGCTTGGCTTGTGACCTCTCCTCCCCACCACTGGTTCGCGAATTATTGCAATAAAGGCGTCAACAGGCACTTCCAGTCTTCAAGGCAGCTCTAGCAGTGAGGCCTTCCAACCAAGCGCCTCCGAAACTGTGCTTAGGTATAACCACAAATATATCGAGTGGTAAGTCATACGACATACATGGACATGGCCAACAACAACTCCACGGCAAAATCATCAACATATCGCATTGTTTCCTCCAAGTCGATCGCAAGATATAAAAAACCTCTCAAGATGTTCCTCCAGGAAATCAAAAGTCACATCCTTCGGTTGTAAAATATGTCACTTTGAAATCATTAAGAAAAGAGGAGTATGGACGTCATTAACGCAATCGTTCCAACTACGCTGCTTAGTTTTTGCACATAACTCCCTTCGCATGCTCCCTCTCGCTCCGAAGCGTGCCTCAATTTGAAGGCTGCAAGAATTGGACACGCGCAAGAATTAAAAGGGGCACAGGCATTCAAAAGAAAAAAGGCACAACAATGCTAGCTGTGTGAGATGCATAAGAAGCCATGCAGCCACATGTGTCCTTCAGGACGCAAGGTTGCAGGTCAAGTATGTGCATTTTTGAAAGATCGTGCAAATATTATCACCTCCCCGTCGTCGGAGAAGAAATAAATAAAAAGCTTTCCGATGGGGAATGGACTGACAAGAATGAGCCTCGAAGACGATAACAAATACTTCAGATATGCAAAAAAGATTGGCCATCAAAATGGGTCAGGTGCTTATACAGCAGGATACATTCGAACTCAAAGCACAGGTGCCGACAACTTCCGAGGTATGACGCACGTTATTACTATGCACATCACCATGCCCAGCCCGAAAGGAAACTAAAACATCCCACATCACTATCGATTAGTATTTGTTAACGCCTTTGGTTATCAGCTACAGTCGTTTATTTTTGTATCTTCTGGCCGTGAGGCAATATACGAAGACTTTTCTTTCTCAGTGACTTGCCTCCTAGAGGTGGTACGAACAGTATGTCTTCATTACGAAGTTTCAATATGCACACATGTATTTTCCCCAAGTACTAGAGGTCCATTGAGAGCCTCTTCCCAGCAAAAGACACTCCGTGGAGGACATCATCTCCCGAAATCCTCAGTTCGGCTTTGTCTCCTTCAAGACCATTACTCAGTATCATCGGGTTCAATTCATGCTTCCCACGCATGTCGACGCGCCACAGTAGCATGGAATTTTCTCATCTTCAAGGCTGAAGTGGTAGTTGTAACTAACCTCCTCCCCCGCCGCAATGTCGCGCTTCGCCAGGAAGATGATTTTCTTCTCCCCGGTATCCACGCTGATAATGCGGGCATAGCAATTAGGGTCGCAGCAGTGGTTGACGAACCGCGCCATGTTACCTTGCATGGTAGCATCCACGATATCGTAACGATCGAGACGGAAGAGATAGCAGCTACCTTGTCCCGACTCCTCGTACTGCTTTTCCCGCAAATCAGCAACACAGGCACGCACAACTTCTCCGATGTACTCGGCCACCATCGTGTCTTTCTTGATGGGTTCCTTCGCAAACAAGCCCCACCCATGAATCCGACTGCGCTTGACCAGCAGTCGCTGGGAAAAGGGCACCGCTTTTAGCTCACGGTAGAGCTGGCTGATGCTTCGGTTGTCGGCATTTATGCTCGGCCCTCCCTGCACCCCCTCTCCCTGATTTCCTTCGACTCCACCCTCCCCTTTCCTTTGCGCTTTCCCGCCGCCTTCAGGCGCGCTACCAGGCCCTCCCACCTCGTACTCGACCTCCTCTGCGATTCGTACCCTGTTTGCGCGCGCCATGCGGGCTGCAACTTCTGCGTACACCTGCTTGTTGTCCTCTCTCGCACAGCGAGCATCCTCCGTCAGGTATCTTCTACGGACTTTCTCGATCACACACAAGGCTCTTTTGACCGCGGTCTTGTCAGGAAGGGTATAACAAAACTGGTATGCCTCCTCTTCCCCGTCACTGTCCCCCGCGCCCGCCCTCTCTGCCCCCAGGTTCTTTTTCCTGTGCAATGCTGTCACCGCCGCCCCCTGCAACCCCTCCACGAAACGCTTGACCGTGGGATTCCCCAGCCCGGTGAAGTCGAAGGCGCTAAGCCCATAAGTCAGGACCTTGCTGCCCACGCCGGGAACCTTCCGCTGGACACAAGGCTGTGGCCTCGCAGGCACCTTGGGCACGCCTGGCACCGACCCTCTCTGCAACGAAGCAACGCCACTACCGCTGCCTTCATCCGCAGAGGAGCAACCCGCGGCCGCACCGTTCTCAGAGCCGCCGTGAGCCCCGTCCATTCTGCCCGCTGAAGACGTGCGCAGAGTTTCCATTGCCCCGACTTGCCGAGCCTTGACCGCCCGCAAGACCTGAGCGTATACCCCTTCCAACTCTGGCCCTGCATACACGCAGTCAGGGTCATCCATCGCCACGATTTGAAACCACGGTTTCTCGACCATGCCCTCACTCGAGCCTATGTCCTCTTCTGCTTCCAACTCAGACGAAGAAGCCCTTTCCAAGCCATTTCCTCGCCCCGGCTCTTCCATCCCCTCCTCTCTCCGCAGCTCCTCATCCTTTGCGTGTCCAGTAATCAGAAAATTCCAGAGTGTGCGGGCATGTGCGCGTTTTGCGGACCAAAAAATGCGCGACGCGCGATAACCCCGCGGAAAAATGTACTTGGGAGTATGAAAGAAGGGGCTCTCCTCTACGATGCTGCCCAGGTCGTGTACAGTAAGAGCACCGACCCGCAGCACCTTCCCGTCTTTCCATCCGTCCACCGCCCTAACTCCACTGGCACCTATCGATACGGTGGCGGACAAGGGGGCGCCCATTTTGGGGTGGTTCGGCACCGCAGGGACGATTTTAATCGATGCAGCTGGCTCCAACAGATCGAGCGACGATAATGCTCGACAAAGCCTTCCTCCTTTATTATGGAATCCTGCTGCAAAGTGACTTTTGCAGTACACACGACGGTCCTCAAAGAATGCGCAGCCCCGCGCTACCGCGCAGATGAAGTGGTAATTCTCCTTGCAGCCGGGGGCATTGCACCCCACCGTCGCACCACTCACGTGACAAGCCGCACACTTCAAGTTCTTGGACCGGCTCTTGGCTGCATGCACGTGGTAAAGGATTCCTTCCATCTCTACCACCTCCGACGACCAAGACGCACAATTGAGGTGGATCCACAGCACGCGCTCTTTCTCCTCCAAGAGCAAAAGCCGGCCTAGGAAGGGATCATCCCCCGACATTTTGCACAGACAGCACCGTCGTGGATCTTCCCACAGGCCACCCAATTCAGTTTCCACCTCGGAGGACACTGCACCTTCGTTCCAGCCTTTCAGCGGTATGATAACGTTGCACAATTGTCCAGCTTTCACCGAGGCCGATGATGGCTGTCGAGGAGGCACACCAATATCTGTTTCCGAGACACTGGACACTCGACTTATTTCACTTACATCTCGCGCATTCTCTTTATCTTTCCCGTCGGCCAAATCCTCCACATTTGTCTTGTGCAGGGCCACTACCTCTCGAAGCTTCCCAACCCTCTGCTCTTTTTTCAGCTTTAGATCATGTTGACCGGGGAAAACGTCAGGCAGAACGAAACGCACAGTCTCGGGGTGTTGAGGGGGACGGGATGATTCGCGTGTGCAGGAATGTTGATCTGAATAGTTTTGCTGGGGAGGGCGATTATGCCTCACGCCTGACACTGCCACGGCTGCTCCTGTTGCTGCGGCTGCTGCTGCCGCTGCCGCCTTCCTCGCCTTTCGCTCTTGCTTGATGCGTTGGCGCGCCAAGTATTCTTTCTGTTGCTGATTGTAATAGGCATTCTCAAGCTGCTGTCGGTCTTGTATGATCATTATTTTCCCTGTGCTGAGCTCGCTTTTTTTCTCTACATCCGCATCGGACTGTTGTTGAGACTGCGCGGAATGCGCAGATTCTCCCAGGACACATTGACGATATGTGTGCTCAATTTGCTCCTGTTGCTGGCGGTGTTGCTGGTGCTGAAGCTGTAGGTGTTGATACTGCTGATATAATGCATGTTGTTGCTGAGCTTGCATGTGAGACAAGTGATTTGCTCGCCCATTCTGATGATGCATGGAAGCGCGGGCAGAATGTTCGTGAGGCAAATATTGATGTTCACCCATCGACGTAAGGAGTGCCCCACCGGTGGTATTCGCTTTGGCACTGTTTCCCATAATCTCCAATGTCTCATGGCGCCCGATTCCGGAGGAAGGCATAGGCGAGGACGAAGAAAAAGCGGTCGCTGGGCTCGCTCCACCTATGGCGGCGGTCTGCTTAATGTATTCCATTTGCACCGTCTGTACCGCATGGTAATAGGAGGCTGCTACGGCTGAGTTCTGAGGGCTGGGATCCTTGCTTGCGGTGCAGGAAAGATACGCATGCGGCTGCTGCATGTACGCGTGGAAGGGGTGAACATGACTGGTGTAAGAGGGGTGCGAATACGCCCCTTGGTGAGCATGTGGCAACACCATGCCTCCAGGCATACGACCAGGTCCGCCCCCCGGCCTTGGGGCCATGGCGGCTGCTGCGGCTATAGCTGCAGCGCCGGCAGAGGAGGTGGACGTCAGGGACCCATTCCTCTCTTCCGTCTGTGCGAGCATGTTGCCCGTGGATGTTATCGGGGCAGGTGCAGAGGTGCGAATGGGAGGGGCTGGAGTTGGAGCGGGATGCGCGTTCGACGGAGGATGCGTTTGTGTACCGAGCAGCAGATGACCAACCGTTGCCGACTGTACAATACGGTGCCCGTTTGTCCCGTGAGGCATGGGCGGGCCCTGCTGTAAAGAGGTAGGCATACCAGCAGAACAGGAGGCCGAAGATGGACCCGAGTAGTTTTGGGGGCGACAGGCGTCTTGCGACGACGCGACAGGTAATCCAGAACGCATGACTTCCGCCCTCCTATACTCATTTCCGTTATACATGCCTGTTACCCCGGCCTTCGAATCGCGGGAAGACGTGACTTGTCCGCACGGTGAAGTGAGCGATGAAACCTGGAAAAGAGCTCCAGAAGTGGAGCCCTTGTCCTCGCTTGATTTCGGCTTTATTACTTGATTCGGGTAATCATCTTGACGAGCCGCGTGATGTTTATAATGCTGTGCTTGATGGTGCTGGTGGGATTGGTGATGATGATGTTCATGATATTGGTTGTGTCGATCCTGCTGTTGTTGTTGTTGTTGTTGCTGCTGCTGCTGCTGCTGTTGCTGCCTTTGATGTTCTTGTTGATAATATTGATAAAGAGCAAGTCTTTGTTGTTCCTCGTGCCGCTGCCGCTCTTTCTTGAGCTGCTCTTCCTTATCACGTCGTCGATCCTCCTCTTGCTTGACACGGATCCGCTCCAAGGCTTTCAGCCTCTCTTGTTGACGCTTTACCGCTTCCGCCTCTCTTTCTCGTCTTTCTTTCTCCATGAGCACGCACCGCCGGCATTCAAAATTAAAATTATTCCCCATTGCGAAGTCTTCCCGAGTCCATGGACGAGGGGCAACGCCTTGCGCGGCCAGCTGCATCTTCTTTTCTTGCAGAATACGAGAAGTGGCATCGCAAGAGCCATGGGCCCAAAGTCGGCAAGTATTGCATTGCACAAGCACTTTCTTCCGCTCATCCGTTTCCACTGCCATCTGACGCGCGGTCGTTGCATCATCGTGTATAGAAATTTCCAGGCAGATTGGGCATCGGAGACGCATCTCGGCATTTTTCTCTTGGAATCCTCCGCACTGATAACAAACCAGAGGGTGGCAGCTCCACGTCTTGCAACTGCTTGTTGGGTTTTTCCGGCAGAGCCGACATGTTATGCAGCTCCCGCAGTACCACGGATCCTTAGGTGCCACCGGTACGGGCGGCTCAAGGCATGACATGTGATATCCCTTGTCGCAGAGCTCGCATTGGAGTAAGCTTCCCTCTTCCTTCTCGATACACGCACCGCAGATCTCGCAGAGTTTACAATTCGCGCATCGCCAAGTCGCCCGCGTGTAGGCGTCCATCTGTTTCACTCCCGGCACCTGCAGACAATAAAAATGATATGCTTCACCACAGTCCATGCAAAACAAAAGCTGCGAAGGGTCTCCCGCGGCGCCGCACACCAAGCAGGCCTCCAACCAGGCGCCGAAATATGCCTCTTGCTGCCCGATCAGCATCTCCTTGGCCACCGCAAAGTTCTCAGGCCCATCCCATGCATGCAGGACAATCTCTTGGCCTTTTTTCTTCCTGCTTTCAAGCGCGCCGTTCGGATTCCACTCTTGTTGCCGCTCACGGGGCACACAGCGACCTCCTACTGCCGGCGTGGTTGCCGTTCCATTCGCGTGACTGTCTGCAAGCCGATCAGTCACTAAAAACCTATTATCTCCTGCTTCGGCCATGCTGACAACCCCGTCGCTGTGATCGGACGCCTTGCCGTTAAATTTTTCCACCGTAGTTGGCAGCTGCTCTCCGTGCAGCTCCAGCTCCTTTGAGAGTAGTAGTGGGTCGTCCCGCGTTGGCGCTTGAATGGAGGGCGCGTCCGTCCTCACCAAGCCCTCGTTCACCGCTGCCGTGCTTCCGACGTTTTTGCCACGCTTGGCATTCGCAATCAAATCGACGATCTCCTGGGCCCAAAAAGATGGACGGGTCTTGGCGGGGGCTGCCTCTTCCAATTTCGCCAGCGCGACTTTGTAAAAGCGGAGCGCCTCTTTCCAGTACTTGCTATTGGCAGCATTGAAAGTTAAGGCGTTCCGAGCCATCAGCTCAAAATCGTCCCGGAGGCATTGAGTGTTTCGGTACTCGCCCCGCGAGAGCTTGTTGGCTATCGTGGTCAAGTCCATGGGCCGGCGGATGATCTCAAAGTACGTGGGAGCGATCTCCTCTGTGACGGGCTCGGCAAAAAGGTAAAGGTGATCTTCACTGACGAGGAGGTTCAACAAGGGCTGCAAGGCCTCACTCCGACAGCCAGGACAAAAGAATTCCACCGAGAGTGGATGAAACTTAGCGGGCTCTGCATTCATGGCATCATAATCCGCTGGATCTAAACGTTCACAGCGCGCGTGCACCCATAGCTGGCATCCGGGTCTGTCGCATCTCAACATCCGCCTGTCCTCTTCCCGCCACTGCACCCTCGGTGATAGTGCGGACGGCGCCACCGTGCGCGTCTCTCTTTGTTTCTCTTCTTGTCTGCCTTGTGAAGACCCTTCCATCACATCAAGCCCCTCGCTCTCACGTCGCTCGCATTCTTCTTCCCTCGCCTCCTCCATCTTCACCTCCGTCTTTACGATCTCCAAGCCGTCCAGCTGCTGCACATGCTCTCCTAAGCCTTCCCCGGTCAATTTCTGCTCCGGCTCTTGCCCCTCTACCCCTTTGTCCACCCGCTGCGGTTTTACGTCGCCATGGTCCTCCTCCTCCGGATGAGCGTACCAGGGCTGTGCACAGGCCGGGCAATACTCCTTCCTGGTGTACTTGGCCAGGCACGCCGGACACGCCAAGACCCCACGCCGAGGGTCCAATTGCACCTCCTCCAACTGATTCCCGCTACTCCCGTTCCCGTTCCCAGCGTCGCTTGTCTCTCGATGTGGCAGATCGCGTCCCTGGACCCCGCAACCCTGGCAAGACACACAGCCCGGACACAGCCATTCCCCCCCTGGAGTGGTGCAGAGCGCCCCCCCCGGCTTCGAGCGGGGCAGGTCGAGACAAAGAGGATGGTAACACGCTTGGCACTGAGCACAGTGAACCATTTCCTCGAAGGCTCGCGGCGTTTGGCAGTTGACACAGCGGGGCAGGGCGGCTTCCGCCTCCTCTCGGGCGTCGTCGAGCATGAGCTGGTCATGCCCGCGCGTCATGGTCAGAGCGCGCGGCTTCATTGTCGCCTGCCGCACCTCGGCCAGATCCTTCTCGCCCAGTTCCTTCACCACCGCCCTGGTGAAATCGCACCATTCCGGCGGCTTCGTCTTGTCGTCGTAGACTACCAGGTGGAGCTTGGACCGGCGGGAGTAGAGCCGCACCAGGCCGGTCAGCCACCCGCCCGTGGGGTAGTTGATCTTCTTGCTGAACATCTTGAAATACTTGCCTTCCCACTCTGCACCCCGGGGAGGTCGCCGACTTCCCCCCTTCCCCGCCGGCCCTCTGCCCCCCAGGCTTCCCCCCACAGCTTCCATCCGCTGTCCTTCCCGCACCGCCTCCACGAGGGCCTGGTCCTGGAGCTCAATAATCCGCTCCTGCTCCCGCTTACCTTCCAGTAAGGCCGCTTCAATTTTAGGCTTGTCCTTCGTGAACCGCTTGGCCCCCAGCTTCTTCAGCATGGCCTCCTCCACCTCCTCCACCATCAACCTCATTTGACCCTCCACGTTCTGGGAGGGATTGATCCATCCGTGCGTGTTCCCCGCGAAGAAGACCACCAGCACTTTCCCTTCCACGAGCGGATACGGCTGTTCCCCCCCAAGGAACTTGGTCGTGTGGCACCAGACTTCGCCCGGCCACCACGGAGCGCCGTAGATGCGTCCCCAGACTACCTCCAAGGAGACGCGGGCGGACTCCTCCCGGAGGGTCACCCACCTCTTGACACCTGTCGGCTGCAAAGCCAAAAGGTGCTGATCCTTCCGAGCATCGTACCGCAGGATCCGTCCCGATTTCATCTCGCCCGCGGCATTGAATAGGTCCACTTTGTGCCCGACCAGGAAGGACTCCAGGTGCGCGTTGACCAGAGGGCCGGAGACCTCCCGTTTTCGCACGGGCGAGTCTCGGCATTCGTCACCCGAATGCTCCTGGTACCCCCTTTCAGGATCCATGGGGCCGTTTGTCGGAAGAACGGTCTCAGCAGTGCGCTGCTGCCGGACATTAGTAATGTCGTCGTGCAGAGATTTCAGTAAGGCTAGGGTGTCACACTCCCCTGAAAGCGCCGCCTGAAGGGTCTTCTGATTGCCTGCCATTTTCTTCTTTTTACATCCGCTGTTGATTGGACTGCTGGAAGCTGCGAGTTGCCCAGTACCTCTTGTGTTAATCGCTTCGGCTTTGCGTTTCGTGCCAGCACCAGCATTTGAGTTGCTGTTGGGCTCATCAGCACCGTTTCCTGTCTTCTTCGGCGCCATGAAATAAATACCTGTAGGTATTCGTTGACCTCCCGGCCTTCAGGAGCGCCACACTTTCGATCGAGCGCAAGGCTATCTGGAGAGGTCGGTGCTATCGTTTCTGTACGTCACACTTGATTCGTCTCGGCGGTATGAGTGTTCCTCCAGCAAATTGAGGGGAGGTGACCGACCGAAAGCAGGGACGCGTCAGCTTTTCTCCTTCCACAACCGGCAGTCGCGTTCCTACCTGCAGAAATTTTGTTTCAATAAAATTGTATACAAGTGCATGGTTTGGAAGGCGACCGATAACCTCAACAAGGCAGGGACAGCCTTATCTGCCGATAGTCTGCAACGAGAACTACCATGGTAATCGGATAGGAAGAGCCGTGAAAATGCCTGCATTCCAGAAATGAGGACACCATTCAATTATTTCTGTACACTATCAACTAAAATAATGCCTAACATCGTCGAAATCACCGTCGGTGGGTATTAGGTCACTTCCTGTGGAAAGCAACGCGGACATGTCTTGGCGCGGGCGGGAGCGTGAAGGAGAGCGCGCGTGAGCCCTCGCTCAAGCCACGAAAACGGCCCATATCGTCCCTTTTTGGGAGCCTTCGTTTTCCCCGTGGCACGTTTTTGGGAGGAGTGTTCCTTATGACTTGCCATCTTTCATGCCATAAGAGGGCGATTTTTGCAAAGGGCTTATGATGGATCCGCGCACACTGGCTCAGCGGGCGCATGGCCAAATGCAAGCCAATATCCAAGCTATGCAAGATTGGAGCCGCGAACTTACAGCGTGGGAGGAGGTCATGGCAGCCAAAGACGAAGCATTACGACAACGCAAGTTGCGAAGGGAGCGAGGCGAGGAGGACCCCACAGACATTCGGGAACAGGGCAATATTTACTATCGACAGGGTGATCTTAAATCAGCGCTGAGGTGCTACACGAGATCGCTCACGTTGGATGGGTGCGTTGAAGTGTCGAAAACGGGGCAAAATTCACGTCTGATCCTCCCGCAGATTTTTTTCACAATAAAAATCGACTTTGAGGATAGGTCTGATATGATTGTCACAAATTTATACAGGAAAAGTAAGCTTGCATATTCTAATCGAGCCATGGTTCACCTAAAACTTAAAAATTTCGAAGCCGCAGTGGAGGACGCGTCACTGGCGCTAGCATTGGATCCGTCCCACGTCAAGACGTTACAACGCCGAGCTTACGCCTACATCGGGCAGGGCATGCATCATGCCGCTTTACGAGATATCGACAAGGCACTAGGTTATCACCCTGATAACAAGGAACTTCGTGTTGAGAAAAAGCGACTAGAAGAAAAATTGAAGTCTTTGGCACCGATCGAGGTCCTCTCGTCGTCTTCTGTGTCAAACGACAGCGGTGTGGGGCTGACCGGGAATTAGGACGAAATATCACACACAGTCGTAAAAAAAGACTCTCTTGATTTTTCTTCGCATACAGACTATACTTCTTCCTACTTTCAGCTCAGTCTATCAACACGCAAGTGGACTAGTCGGGTCTTGATTTCGAATTTTCACAGAATTCAAACATTATTTTCACAAAATCTCACTTTCATCTGTGGCTCAGTCGCGCATATTAATCACGTCAGCGCCCTAATTCTAAGTACGGACATGCACCGTCCCCCGAAGCTGAAAGCCAATATTTACGCGGCTGGTTTAGCTATGTGGCTTTCCTCTAGACCCGTACCACATGCAATTCTTGTCTGTGTTCCTCCCAATGACTTATTTTCCTGTACCACCACAAAATTCAGTGCTTTTGGAGCAGGCCTTTCCAATTTTAAGCGGAGGAATCGTGGCACATACACGTCCTTAGCGCCTGTCTCGAACAGAGGTTCCAAATCCCCCGGAGCGTTCGTCATGAATGTCAAAATAAGCTCATCTTCGCGCGATAACTCTGGGTGAGCTTTACCCGCGTACGTCATGTAAACAGCTGGATCGTTGAACGGTGGGGGAATCTTGTACACAACCACAGGCTCCCATGCCTCAGTGAGGTCTTCTGCTAGGTAAAGGACGACATTAGAGGAGAGCCAGTCGACTACCACACCGTAATAGGCCCCTAGAGAATGACTGTAACGCACGCTAGTCTCTGAGAAGACAGGAAACACCAAAGGCGCAGCCTTCAGGTGCCGGTGGAGGAAAAGGGGGTACGGGGCCCAGGTGGTGTTGGTCAGGCGCGTGTCCGTGTCGGTGGTTGCTTGAGCCTTCTCGTCCGGGGATCCCTTAGTCAACGCCCACACCTCCATGTCTCGAAAGGAGAGGTCGACCAGACTCCTGACCGGAAGGCGGGAGAGTGTCTCATACTGCCACTGCTGCGGTGGCGTCCCGACGGCCTCCGTGTTATTGACGCCAAACAAATAGATCATGTCCTCCGGGCCCGTGGCGAGCTCTGCGTCCTTGTCTCCATGCATCATAGCCGAGTACCAATTCAGATTCGCGTCCGTTCCCGGCAGATCCCGCTGGCGGTATTCCCACTGTGTAGGGTGGGCGTGCGGATTATCCACGACCAAGACTGTCGTGCCCAGGATATTGAAGTTGAACGCGTTGTCGTCAAAGAGATCCACGGAGGCGGTGTGAGACTTGACGTATGCCCACCGCACGGCCAGAACAATGACTTTACTCACAACGTCTCCCTCCGCGGTGCTGCTGTCGAACTCGCTGCCGCTGTCCCCTCTCCCTCGTTTGCCATTGACGTTGCCTTTTTTCTCGGCCCGGGGCTCCAGGTAGCTGACTCCGATGCCCGAAATGGGCCACAGATAGTCTTGGGTGTGAACGCATTCGTCATCTTGCGGGGGCCCGCGTACGAAGATCGAGACCGGACATCCCCCCTTGGACACGTTCCAGGCGAAGACCACGTCCTCGGGGCCCAGAGGCTTCGCACGGGGGTCGCTGACATTGATGACCGGCAAGAAGGCCACGCTGTTGTGCAGGAAGAATGCCCCTGACAGGCGCCGGTCCTCGTTGGCGTAGCCGAGCAAGGTATCTCCGAAGAGCCACATGTACTTTCCGTGCTCCGCCTCCCCCACGTCTCCCTCTTTCTTCGGCCCCTCTGTTCTCCCATCTCCTGGCCCCTGAGTCGCATCCGACGTCGAAGTCGCCACACCAGAGGTGCGCAGGCCCGTGGGGTGCCGGGGGGGGAACCGGAAGGACGTGGCGACATCAGCGCCCAACCAGCCCGCGTTCCGCACCGAGAACAAAGGCTGGAGGTCCTCCGCCTCGGTCGCGATGATCTCGATGCCCCGCCAGGAGCTCCGCGTCACGCCTGCTGCCTCCTCGGGGGAGAGGCCTTGGAGCCCATCGGTCCGCTTGGGAGGGCGCTCAAGATTCAAGCCTCGGTATTGCATGAATTCGTCCTGGGTGAGGGTGACCAGGCTTCCCAAGGTCAGGACGGCGGCAGGATCGGGCAGCCGCAGGCTCACCATGGACGGAGAGGGAGCAGCTTCGCCTTCTTTACGATACCTATCCAACGCAACTTCGGACTGTATGCGGCTGGACGGCGACGTCGGAGAGGAAGAGGAAACAGCCGCCGCGATGGCTGCAACAGACGGATCAAGTAGGACGTCACCGGCGTCAAACAGAGCCGAGGGAAGGGAAAGCGGGGGTCTTCGCCCCTGAGAAAGGCGCGAAAGAGAAGCGTCTTTAGGAGCATTCGTCGGGGACGGCGTGGAGGCAGGGAGGGTGTCTGTGAGAGGGGAAGCCGCCAACGCGACCACCATGAGCCGGTACAACTCCGACGTGAAGACGCTCTTGTGATAGGCGATCCATCGCGCGTCGATCGCCTTGGGCACGTTCCAAGTCAAGTGCAGTGCCGCCTCTCCCTTCCCTTTCCTGGCCAGCACGTGCTGCTCCGCAAATTTCCGTCCGAAGGCCCAGAGCCCCTCCTCGTCCACGGCCCTGTGCGCCGCCATGTACCCGAGCCTCCGGTCCGTCATCCTCAAGGCGTGGAATGGGTCTAGGAGCACGTCTTGGCTCAAGAGGGTGTCCTCGCTCAGGTGCAGGATCCACTCGAACTCCTGTGCCAGCAGGCGCGGGGCCTCCGAGACCTGGAAATCCCAGAGGGCACGCTCGTACGCCGCCGCCTCCGGCCTGAGGATGGCCGGTTTCCTCTCCGTTCCCGAAGACCCCTGCGCTTGCAGGGCTTGGTGCTGCTCCAAGAGATCGGGGACCGGGCGAA
The DNA here is from genome assembly GCF_000240725.1 of Microchloropsis gaditana. Lineage (NCBI taxonomy): Eukaryota > Eustigmatophyceae > Eustigmatales > Monodopsidaceae > Microchloropsis > Microchloropsis gaditana. The sequence continues at coordinate 33,955 of NW_005803748.1, forward strand.
AGTCTACAATGCTGGACGGGACAGTGGCCTGCAAGTGGTCTCGGGAATCTTGCGTCAAGTTTTCGGAGGCTAGATACACGACGACGGGATATCGATGCAGGCGCAAGAAATGCTCGTGCAGCCGCCTGAGCAATTGTCCGAGCGCGTCTTCCGTGCGGCGAGGCGTTACAACCAGATATACTACTCCAGAAAGCCCCTGGTTGCCTCCTGCCCCCGTTGAATCCGCATCGGCCACAGCTTCCCGGAAAAGCCTGGCCTCGAGGCTGGGCGGTGCTCGACTATGCTTGCCATGTCCCATCGACCACGCCGCTGAGTTGGTGGCCTGAGCAGCCATCGTGGACGCCTCAAGGCCGTACTCGGTGGTACAGCAATGGGTTCCTAAAATTGGCACGTCTTGGGATGGGGGAGGGCCCAACATGACTCGGGAGGGGAGACTCCCTCTCTCCAGGAGGCGTTGACGCCGGCTTTCATTGTGTGATATCGTGAGCACCAGTCCCAGGATGACCAAACCAGCAAAAGCCATCCATGCTCCAAGTATCAACAGGGATCGCTGCTTTCTCCAGACAGGCGTGGCACCCGAAAACTGGCTTTGAATTGGTCTCAATGAAGCATGGGCGGCCTGACTCGTTTGAGAGGGTGGACTTCTCGTCAACGTCGAGGGTTCATCTGCGCGTGGCATAATTTCCTCATCATTCGGAACAGACATCTAATGCCGGTTTTCTTCTGTAATGCCCGTAACCGGGATACAACCCCCTGCTGTAGTTATCGGGAAAGTCCAATAAGAACAATGAACAGAAAGCGCTTCAAGACGTTGCCCTTCTCTTTGGACTGCAACCGCCCCGAAAAACAAGGCCTTGCAAGTGGGACAATTGTGCACAATGATAAATTTAAAGCCCTATTCATAGAAACCACTTATAACGAATGCGTTGTACAAGAGCAATAGAGACGCCCAAAAGTCTGGCAAAGGTGCATACGCTCCAAGGATAGCTATCAGCGGTGTATCGGATCGATCGATCCGATCCCCTCCCTCGAAGGAGCTGCTACAACTTGGGAAGAAAGCCTTTTGATTCGTGTGTATTGTATGCTTTCTGAGATTGTCCCTTCTCTTGGCTCAATATGGCTGGAAATGAGGGGCAAATTTTTTGCCTTTCTTTTGCTTGCGGTCGAATGCGGTGCTTTGGTTGACCTGCCCCTCCTGTTCCTTCTCATTCCACAGACAGAGACGCGCGTCCTCCCCTCCCGTAACCCAGGTGCCGTTGTGAGAATCAACAGCACGCACCAAGCACTTATGTCCGCTTTCAAGCCGGAGAAGAGGGTGCATCTCTCCCCCAGGCTGTACCTCCACGACAGTGACGGATCCCTCCACATCACTCAAGGCCAGCCTGAGACGGTCCGTTCCCTGGTCATAATGGTACTGGATCGAGAACAATGCCTTTTCTCGATTAAAACTTCCAGCACTTTGTCGTAAATCTTCCACATCTAACGCCCTTAAAGCTGAGGGCCAGTGCCACACACTTGTCCCCTCGCTGCCTGTCAAGAGCGCCAACCCGTCTCCTTTGGCCCCGAAGAAAGTCATGTCCCTGACAGGGCTCTCCGCGTTCAAGATGCAGGCCAGCGCCTCATCGGCCTGACTCACTCCTGTATCATACAAACATACCAGCCCGTCCTCTGAGGCTGACGCCAATGTCGTGGTTTGTGAGGGGTGGAAGACCACCTTCGTCACCATGTCCGTGTGGACGTCCGCGTATCGCCCCAGCCTCTCTCCACTTCCTCTGCTACCTCCTTGTGCTCCTCCACTTGCTCCTCTAGATTCCTGCTTCGTTTGACGAGCATCGAAAAAATCCACATGGCATCCCACCCCCACGGCCAACAAGCCCGACCCTTTTCCAAAGGCGCAGCTGAGGGCTTCGTCGACTTGCTGAATCACACTCACACAGCCAGATTGCACCCGTAGATCCCACAAGCGCACAGTTTTATCCTCAGAAGAGGAAGCGAGAAGGGACGGATGATCCGGCGAGGGACAAAGGCCGGTCAGAGGACCCAAGTGCCCTTCCAGGGCAGAGGAGGATTTAGGCTCGAGCGTGTAACGATCGTAGATTTTGATTTGATAGTTTGACAGCGCAGCAGCCAAAGTACTACCGTCAACAGTGTGTACACAATGAAGGACGTACCTAGACGGGTTTTGCGTCGGAACGGACGTGGCGAGCGTCGTTGAGTTTGGACTTCACTGACCTCCCGACCACCAAACTCGGATACATTCCTTAAAAGATACATTTATTGGTCTCGCAGCCCGATCCCAAACTTACTCATTCTCGTCGCCATTGAATTCTTCTGTTTGCCTACTGATAGGTGTCTGCAACGTGGTAATTTGTACTTTGGATGGTCGGAGCAATCGAGGCGTTGGATAGGTCGCTAGTAGGGCGCCGCTCGTCGTGGAAGCCATCATTTACTCGTCTACCATTCCGAGCAAATGATCCCTGTGGCATAAAGAGAAAAATATCGATACGTGGTTTAACATTGGCTGATATTTGTGTGAGTCTCAAGGCTGTCCAGATGCGCCGATGTGATGGCGCAAGTACCTCTGGGAGCACGCGCTTGAAGCATCCGGCGATACGCCATTGCCTTCTTCTATTCACTTGGGCTCGCATTTCTTCTTATATCAAGAACACTTTGGCTCTTTGCAGCCATATAGGGAGTGCCCAGCGAGGGATTGTACGTCCATCCTCATGTCCTCTGCTCCTGCATCGTCCTCCTCGTCCGCGTCGGCCCTGCCTTCCCCTTTTAACGGCTGGCCCTCTTTGCAAAGGGCTGTGTCCGAAGCACAACACAAGCGCCCCTCCGCCTCATCGAGTGCCCGCGCGAAGCATCATCGTCCTCCTCCATCTTTTGAAGTTCAAGAACTGGGCCCGGGGCTCTTGACAATCTCCGATGTCTTCACCACTGCGCAGTGCCGCCGTATGGTGGAGGCCGCAGAGGCCCGGGGCATGACTCCCACCAACCCTCGGAACCTACCTCCGCTCAAAGGACATGCTTTTCGAAACAATGACCGTCTTTCGGTGCATGATGCTGCCTTTGCAGCGGAGCTCTTCGACTTCCTGAGCCCTGCCTTGCACACGATCGTGCGTGTTGAGGACGGGGCCCAGCCCTGTGGCCTCTCCCCCCATTTTCGTTTCTACCGGTACCGAAAAGGTAAGGGGTGGGAAAGTAAAGGCAGGAATGAGAGGAGGGGAGTCCTCTCAAGGCGCATCGAGGAAGAGGATGTGTACGAGCTTCTCGACCTTTTGCCACCAGCATGACCCCGTCGCGTCCCTCTGGCTGGCTCTTCAGGTGGCTGTCACGTCATGCTTCACTTTTCCTCGCTACTGACGCAATTTTTCTACATACCTGTGTAAGATGCCTGGTTTGGGCCTCACATCGATGAGACACAGCTGAGCGGCGACGGGCAGATGGAGAGCGAGTTCACCATGCTCATCTATTTGACCGGTGTAGATGATGATTGCCCCCTGGATCCGAAGCTAGGGCCCCTCAAAGGGGGGGCGACGCGGTTCCATCACCATCGACATGCGGCACTCGACGTGGAGCCACGGACCGGCCTGGTGTGCTTGCACTGGCAGCTGCATGATTGTCTTCACGAGGGGACACGGGTGTTAGGGGGGGTGAAGTGGCTGTTAAGGACAGACCTGTATTTTCCCCGACTAAGCAAAGTGGCGCGAATGGCGGCCTCCAAGCCGAAAAGGACCGGGGAGGGAGGGGTAAAGGGTGGTAAAGGGAGCAAGAGAGGTGGAAAAAGCTGTACGGAAAGCCTGCTTGCCGAAACGAGTGAAAAGAAATCCCAAAAATAATGAGGCCCTCGGTGTTTTTTTCAGTCATTTTTAACTTTTAAAGAGGTGTGCTTGAGGGGACTGCGTCTCAGCCGTAAGGACCAATTTCCTGGTCTCGACTCGTATTTCTGCCTTCCATGCTTTGAGGTAGCCTTAGGGTATCTTTTTGATATGTAAATATCGCTTCTTTCAGTTTCCCTTTTCGGCCGCGATTGTCAAAGATGGCGCCACCATCGATTTCACTTTCACACAACCCCGCTCCAGTTACGACACGTATGCGTCTTCACTCCCCCCGACGCGGCCAAAAGGCATACGTGTGCGAGGAATTTAGCCGGTCATAGTAATGATTCTTAATGTTTCTCCACCCAATGCAAAGGCCGTGACTCAGAAGTACCAAAACATCGCCTACTTTGTCCATTCGTCTATATTAGGGGGTCATGAGCTCTGGTCAGACATATGTGCCTCGCATGACTTCATCTCCCACTCATCTCCCTACACGAGCGATAATTCTTTTGAAAAGACCATTTCTTGACGACCTTAATGCAACTTTATAATGCAAAACGCAGGAAAACATTATTACCATACGCTTTTTCTGTCTTATATGGAGATCTATTCCATTCCTGTTGGCATACCTCCTCATATTACTGCGCTCGACAAGCGGCTCCGCTAAACCCTCAGCTACCTTTTTGGGCCCCTGGTCACTTGGACGTAACCCACCTCCAGCAGCTAAAACAAGCATAACAAATATGCTCAGTGAGGTTTCATCCTCAACGACAGGTACGGAGCGCAAGTGGGATGCCGTGCAAGGCGTTTGGGTCGGCTCCCGGGCCCTCGCAGACGAGGCCAACGATGTGCCATCTCCTTTGTACATTTTTGGCTACGGATCACTCATGTTCCGTCCTCAGGAATCGTTTGCGAGTTGCGAGAGAGTCGACGGCGTTGTGAAGGGTTGGAAGCGAGTGTGGGCGCAACGAAGCTGCGACCACAGGGGGGAACCGCACATGCCCGGTCTTGTGGTGACGGTACTAAGCGACTCCGAGCTGGAGACAATGGGCATGCGGGAGGCGACGGATCCGCCATCACGCGTGCATGGAGTGGCGTACCGAATCCCCGACGAAAACGTCGCGCGCGTGCTGGATGAGCTGGATTTCAGGGAAAAGGGTGGCTATACTCGGGCCGTTGTGGAGGTCAAGCCCACGACATCTTCAACCGGGGGCACGGATAAGAGCGGCAGACAAGAGGTGATTAGGGCACTGCTTTACACTGCCAATGCAGACAACCCAAACTTCCACTATCCCAGTACGCTAGAAGAGGCAGCCCATATCGTGGCCTGGTCCCGAGGGCCGTCGGGGGAAAATCGAGAGTACTTGTTTAAGATTGAGGCTTACCTGCGTCGTGCGGGGGCCGAGTGCCCAGAGACCTTCGCTCTGACCACGCGTGTCGAGGAAGTCTTGGAGAGAGGCTTGGACCGCCGGGGGAGTCTGGATGCACGCTTTCGGCGCGACCTGGTGGTGGTGTCGGGGACCCAGGCCCGCGGAGGGGCCGAGGGGATATGGGCCGTTTGGCAGCGCTTGAGACTGCACGCGTGGGGTTCAAATCAACACGGACAGCTGGGCAAGAGGGTGGAGGCGGTGGGTGATGGAGCATTTGACCTGGATATGGGCGTCAAGACCGACAAGGACGACGAATGGCCGTTGCCGCAACCAACGGTCGTGGAGGTGGATGTCGCCACCACGGTCTCGCTTCAGAGTGGTTCGCGCGCCCAGGCCGCAGACGAACACCGCCTCCTGGTCCGACAGCTCGCGGCCGGCGGGGGGCACAGTGCAATTGTGACAGGCGAGGACCGGCTGTACCTGTGGGGGTGGAATGAGGCTGGGCAGGTAGGAGGGAGCAAGTACGCGACTCTGGACGGCACGCACCGAGTCCACGTCTTCCCTCGCCGAGTGGCCATGGTCGCCTTGGGCCACGCGCACACTTTGGTGTTGGAGAAGGAGACGGGGAAGCTGTACGGAGTGGGGGGCAATGCGGCCGGGGAGGCGACAGGCGTGGTCATGGAGCAACGCAAGCAGTGCCGCGCAGTGGGCGGTGGATTAGTGACCTTGGACGGAGGTAGCGACCCGATTCGATTCAGTTGGTGCGATGCGGGGGTCCGGCATTCTGCCGGGGTGACGAGGGATGATGGGCGCTTGGTCACCTGGGGCGTGGGCCGGTCGGGGGCTTGTTTGCCGGCCTCGGTGAGAGGCTGGGCGCCCGTGGATGGCGCGAAGGTACGCAAGGTCTGGTGTGGGTGGCAGCACACAGTTGTATTGGACGATAGAGGACGAGTTTGGACCTTGGGAGCGAATAAATACGGTCAGCTGGGGCGACGGGGCAGTCAAAACGACGGGTTGCCTGAGCTAGTGGAGTGGCCCGAGGGTGCTGGAAGGGAGGGAAAAGGAGTGCGGGTGGAAGAGGTGGCCTGCGGTTGGTCGCATGTACTTGTCAAGACACACGATGGAGAGATCTGGGGCTGGGGCCGCAACACATTCGGGCAGTTGGGCTCGGAGGCAGGTGCGGAGCCGGAGACCATCGGCAGAGACTACCTTCCGCGTCCACTCTTGAAAGACAAGGACCGGCTGCCTCATGGCGTGCAGGTCGACAAGGTCACGTGCGGGTCCGAAAGCAGTATGTTGGTGGGAAAGGACGGCTCTTTGTGGGTGTGTGGGTGGAATGAACATGGAAACTTGGGCGTGGGCGATGGAAAGGACCGGAAATCGTGGACCCTGGTCCCGGGACTGTCGGCGGGCTCAGGAGGCGGGAAAATGCTGGTGGCGTGTGGGGGTGCGCACACCCTTGCCATGTCTAGGGAGCCGTCCGACACCAGTGTGAGATGATGGAGCATAAATTGTGCGCAATTTCATAAATGCAGACCGATAAAAAAGGGGCATCAGACCGTTTCCCTCCGATTTCTTCTTCTCCTTTGAAAGCCACGCTTCCACATGCATTCACCCAACATGGCCTTGCCCTGCACTTGACACCCGCCATTCATGGCATTTTATAGCGCTAATATGCCCATCTCCTTCCGTGATCCATCCCTTATTACTTCTGTCTTCATCCTACGTGCTAGTAAGCACCTGCGTGTTATGCTTTGAAACAACAAAGGCGGCAAAGACCGGTGGCTAAGGTCCCACAGCGACAGGGCTCGGCTTGCGCGGCGAAGGTAAGTTCTTGTCGAGGGCCAAAAGCGCCTGCTCGATCTCGCGGGAGCTTAGGGTCGCGTGCTCCAATACGTTGTCAAATTTCTCGATTCTTTCCTCCAGCTTCGCCATTTTCTCCAACACACGCCGCTCCGTTTTTCTCCCTGCCTTGGCCAGATATAGCTTTGTCTTTTCTGACATAACACCTACCATCTTCTCGCACACCGCGTTCAAAACAGAGGCCACTGCCTCTGTTTCCTGCCGCATGACCGCAGCATCGTGTCCCGTATGAGGCACCACAGCCTCTCGCTCTCCCTCCCCTCTACCCCCTCGCAGCACCAGCTCCCCAGTCTTGCCGCCCGATCCACCCGTCCGGCCCATTGCGGAGGATGACAATTCTGTAGATCGAGAGAGCTTGCTTGCCTTGTTGCCATGAGCCCGTGGAACAAGCGAGGATGCGGATAACGCAGAGGAAGATGACGACAAGGAGGTGGCAGCACTACCTCCGGGGGCACCAGTATTGACGTGACTCGCACTGCGAGTGGCGTCCCTGTCTGCAGTGCTCAGGCCTCGACCCACTTTGGTAGTGGCGGCTGTGCGCGTACTAGCACTCATCGACCGGGTCGACGTATAAAAATTGCTTGCCTGGCTTCTCGCGGAGTCGGACAAGTCCATCGAGGTACTTGTTGCCCCTCTGTTGCTCTTGTTCATATTCAAGTCCCCGAGACGCGTCGTTGTATTTGACAGCGGCAGCCCCCCAATACCCACGGAGCCAGATCCTGGTAGTGTGTCAATAATTACGCTGAAGTCATGTATATCCACAGACGTGATTTGTTGTGCATTAGACGACAATTTAAGCTGGATCTGCCACACTTGTTCACGCGGAATGGTATTGGCATCGACGGAAAAGCTGTACAGGCCAAGTAGACCCTCAACTGGACGACCTTGGACTTTGGTGACGTGTCGATAATCAAATGTGTCCATAGGTCCTACTAAGGCATAAATATCCAGAATTTCAACGGATGCGGTTATGCAAAGGGATTTCACCACACATTCTACCTCTGAAGAAACTGTACGTGTGCGAACAATTGTGGCGTTTGGGAGATTTTGGAAACCAGGTGATTAGCGGATGCAATATCCTTAAATTCTATAAAGTAAATCAAGATATTCATCTTCACATCGAAATGTGCCCCTCTCTCTTTCAAATTGCTTTGGTCGCAAATGTAACCAGAGTAAACTGACGTCAGCAAGCATCTCTCCACATTTTTATCCATTGATGCTCTCACCTCTCAACTTTTTAATGTAAGGAGGAAAGGAAGCACTATATATGCAAGAGGCCTCTTTTCGGAAGATTGACTGTACTCACCGTGCAAAAAGCAGGGGCGGGATTGCTCGCCCCGGTGAAGAGTTGTATCCTTCACTAGAAAAGGCTTTCCTATTTCGAAAGCACCATTTTCAGATAGCTCTGGTTCGCAATGCCAATTTGATTTGACGAAAGGCATGGTGCTATCGTATTTTATTGACGTAATTCCTTGTCGGCTGAATCGTACGCTCTGTAGAGGGATGGGGAGCCTAGATCTTCTTAGGTATTTTTGCTCGGCAAAAAAAGCGCGGTGAGCAAAAAGCATCATGTCAAAGAACTCCATAATGAAGAAATTTGTTGTCGCTGGAGACATGGGTCGTGTTCCCATTTAAGTGTTTTCTCCACAAGAGCACGTGACGTCAAAACCCTGCCAAACACGAGGGGCTTCTAACGGCTCGACCGTTTAACTTCAAACCCAAGCAGCCGGGAGGTTGCCCTTTTTCCTGAGGATTTCAGAAAATTGCTTCCTTGATGCTGTCTACAGTCTGGTTTCGTCCACTGACGTTCGTTATTAGTCACTTGATGAAAGAAGAGGTGAGCAGCGCGCGGCGACAGGATACCTCTTTCATTATCAAAGTTTCTCAGGCCGCATACCGGCTGCAAACTCTTTCGTACATGTTTCTTTTACACAGCGGTGTGATAATCGATTTGGCACTCGAAGATTTCTTCATTTGTCTCCACACATGAAAATAGAGCAACCGCATGTCGAATTCAAATTGAAAAGACTCTTTTCATGCTTCTTCAGGGCAATAGTGCGACGATATTGAACTTTCGCGAAGCTACGTTGTCCTGCGTGAGGGCTCCCACGTCTGTCCTTTTTGAAATAAATCTATTTTCTCCTTATCCATTCTTTTTTTCTCATCCTCTACCGTACCACGCACGGAAGTTTCGAGGCGATAACATCAACTGACTATCTTGCGCATGTGCCACGTTCTACTTCCATCCTCAGAGCCTCCACTTTTTTTTTCCACGCCTAAGTTCGATCATTTCCGGGCAGTCGCGTAATTTTCCTTGAACCAGGCGCAAGTCTTCTCCAAACCCTCTTCAATTGACGTGAAGCGAAAATCGGGGCGGAGAGAGCGGAGCTTTAAATTGCTGGCTGTTTTCTTGTATTGACCGTCCGCCTTGCTGGTGTCAAACTGAGAGGAATAGAGAATGTGTTATACGGAAAATTCAAAATATGACAGCGAGCCATAATTTCAATGTTGG
>NW_005803747.1:0-2054 GCF_000240725.1 Microchloropsis gaditana
GAGGGAGGGAGAGAAATCAGCCGGCTGACCCGACAGCCCCTACCCGCTCCCTGCTTCCCTGCACATCCAGCCCCTCCATCTCTCTCTCCGTTGCTCGTGCATCGCCTGTAACCCCCCTCACGCCTCCGTATTCCTACTGCCCTGAATCCCTCCGTGCTCACACATCCTGACAACCTCTTGTCCCTCCCTCCCCTCCGCCCTTCTGACTAAGCGGGGTCTTTTATCTCCCCCCCTTTCGTCCAAACGAAATCTTGCACTGTCCCCTCCCTCTCTCCCTGAGGCAGCATCCTTTTCAATCCCTGCTCTCCCTCAGCCGCACCTTCGCCTCCTCGAAGACCGCTGAGGACTTATCAGTCTTATGGGGGGCCATGGTAGCAGCCATCATCCGTACTGGAGGGAAGCACCCCAAAAAAGAAAAAATTATCAGCTGTCACCAGCATGCACAAGACACGTCCAAGGTGATGTATACATCTCGCGCGACATTGAGGCCCCCCATCATCCTCCTGGTCAGGGGCTTCCCTCTCTTCCTTGTTCCTTCCGCTTCGCCCTTACCTTGCTGCTTAGCCGGAACAGGCGTCAAAAACGCCGTGGCCAGGGCCGGAAAGAAAATTGCGGCAATAGGAGCATACTTCATCATTATCTGTGTGTACTGAAAGGGGTGAATGCGGACACAACGCAAAAAGGAACTGCTACACGTAAGTGGTCATGTGGTATCAATCAGATGCAGCAGCACCAATCGCACCATCATGTACCCTGACTACTGCGACCAAGGGGGGGCGCAGACACCAGATTCATTTCGAGACTTTTAAAACGAATAGTATGTGGTGGATGTTGACGTGAAAGTGTGGAGTTTGTTGAGTGGAGGAAAAACCGCAACAAGGACAAAGGCTCAGATGCACTGCAACTAGGTTAAAAGCCGGAAGCAGTCAGATTTGGAACAACACGACAATGGACAGCACAAACCCACGCCAGAAACAGTCTCGGACCCCAATGCCTGTATATCTCGAGCAACTTTGTTATTCTCTGGTTGTACACAGGTGTTTGTCTCCACGCGCACGCACAATGTCCTCCACTCCCGTCGCACAAGGCAAGATACTACTCGGCGTGAGCGGCTGGGAACTCGCTCAAGGCCCAAAATACGGTTAAAAAAACACAAAATTGACAAAAAGTCACCCGACTTCTCCAAAACCTGGCCAACCAGGGTGGTCGTCGGCTGGTAAAAGGATCGCACACCTTTTAAAGGCGTGTGTGCGTGCGTGCAGGTCGGATAGTGCCTACGGGTTTGGCTGGTGGTTTTAATTTGTGGGCTTCAGCGTCCTTTTTCTGCTTACACCCACCGCGATTCCGCTATGTCTTGCCAGGGCCCGCCATCGTCCCTCCTCCTGCTCCATGTGGAGACTACATGCACGGTGCACTGTGGGGAAGTAATAGTGCTTGTGCACGCCGGTGACAATGGAGATCGTGCCCTTGTAGTTGTGTTTTTGGGCCACTTAATGCTTGTTGTCTGCTCGTGCCTCCTTTGTTGCCCTAATGCAGTATAGCCTTCCCCTCTACAGCCTTCACGTCGACGCCGGAGAAGGAACACCTTCAAACCCTCGACGCACGACAGCAGAAACATTGAATACATGGCGGAAGAAGCGAAAGGCGCGGTGGGGATGGACGAGGATCGCCCCGTCCCTCATGGAGGTGAGGAGAGAAAGGTGGATGCAAGAGGGCTTGTGAGGAAGCCTTCCCCACGTCTGATCTGGTGCGACTCCCGAACATGTCCTTGCTTGGACCGAACCCATGTATCATTTGTGTATCGTGGGCACTTGGTTAGGATCGAGACCATTTAGGCGTGCCTCTTGTACGGGTGATCCTTTTTTTCTTGTTTTCCCCCCCATACTTCTTTCCATGGTTTTGCTCCGCCTGAAATCACACTCCTCTCTGTGTTACGCCTTATGAGAGCTTGCAAGTGGACACGGCATGTTGAGAGAGAGGGGGATTTAAACCATGTTGCGCGTCATTTTTGCCGGATTCTGCGCGCTGCCAAATTCCTTCTCGCGGGGTGGGGG
>NW_005803747.1:4337-5337 GCF_000240725.1 Microchloropsis gaditana
GTTTGCTGCGGCGATTGCACGAGTTGAAATTCAAGATGCCAGACCCGGGCACCTGCTAAGCGTTGGGTTGATACCGGCGAGGCGTTCTGAACAAGGAAATCTCATTCATTTCGGTGCAAAAAGTAAATCAGGCATGATACCACAAAGCAATCAGACCACTCGACCAAGCCACCCATGCTCGTTGCTTTCTCAGAGAGGCACTGGGAGGGATGAAAGGGCATTCGCGTTGGCATTGGACACACGTCGGTCCCCGACAGCCACCTCCCGAATGCCTCCCCGCCGGCCGCAGAGACACGCCTGCCTGCGCCCGTCCCTTTTTCCCTCTCCTTCTTGGTCATTCATCATCTGAAACGCCTTTTTATTTCTAAATCTCGAGCTGAAAGTCGGAATTTTCCAAGGCCGCTGGCACCAAAAGCAGCGGGGACTCCCTCCCATAACCATGGTGTGCTCTCGTCGAGAAAAGAATCTTTGCATCCAACAACAAATAAGCATGACATAATGGGCAAATTCAGATTCCAAACACAGCCAGACTGGCATGTCTTCAAATGTGGGTGCAGTGTTTCTTTTCCCGCGCTCGGCAACGGATGAAAGTTAAGGTACCATCATGACAGCCCTTACACCAATATTTGACCCTTCTGTCCCCGCCTCTCGCCTTCGATCCTGGCTTTCTTCCCCTCCCTCCCTCACTTTCGCCCTTTCGATATCTTCCCCTCCATCCTCCCCCTACCCAGCCTCATTTCTCTCCTCCAACCCCCCTCCTCACCTCGCTTTCCTCGCGGCCCTACGCCCGCTTTACAACGTCTTGAACACCTCTTTCGCCGCCGCGATGGTAGCGTCGACATCCGCCTCGGTATGCGCCAAAGACATGAATCCGGCCTCGTACTGGGAGGGCGCCAGATACACACCGTGCTCGAGCATCCCCCGGTGCCACTTCGCGAATTTGGCCTGCGAGAGGGAGGGAGGGAGAGAATTGCTCGCGCACACCCGTCAAGGTCTCTGT
>NW_005803747.1:5347-5772 GCF_000240725.1 Microchloropsis gaditana
GATCGGAAAGACTGCCCGCATCCACTGGACGGGCGGCGGGAAGGTCGGAAGTTGGCGGAGGGGGAGGGAAACGCAAGCCTAGCCCTAACACCAAGCTCGGTGCGACCAGGAATGCCAAAGCGGAAGACAAAACACAAGGAGGGACAGCAATTGTTCGAATGCGGATTGGTAAAGGTGCACTGTCGGGGGATTCCCTTCCTCAGAAAATACGCGATCCAACGAAAGAAAGGACGACGGACAGGATGGTGTTTGTCGTACCGTGTCGCTCTTGGCCGCGTCGGCGAAGCAGCGGACCGGCCCTTCCGTGAAGAAGAAACCGAACATGCCGCTCACATGGCCCCCGCAAATCGCGTGGCCGGCCGCCTTGCCTTCCTTGAGGATGCTGCGGAGGGAGGGAGGGAAGGAGGGAGGGAAGGAGGGAGGGA
>NW_005803747.1:8254-12920 GCF_000240725.1 Microchloropsis gaditana
TTTGGGGAAAAGAAGAAGGAGGTTGAAGGCAGGGCACTCCTCCTTCCTGGAGTGCTATGAGAGGGAGGGAGGGAGGGAGGGAGGGAAGGGGGCCCTGCGTGGGAAAAAAGGCAGTGGTTGGGGAACATATGTAATGCGATTAAATCATGAAAGAAATCGTAGAAGCGGGTGTAGAGCAATAGCCGAAGAGAAAATCCTAACCTCTTTCTCCAGGAGTGTTTGACATCATCCTGGGAGAGCTGGCACCCCTCCCTCCATCCCCCTTTCCCCCCTCGCGCCCGCCCACAGTGTGAGGCTATCCTCCGGCTTTCTTCCTCTCAATTTGCCCTATCTTCGCATTCGCTCACCTTCCTTTCGTCTATTATTCCACTCTTTCCGACCACTGCCTCCGTGGCTCCATTTTCTCACCCAGCTTGTCCTGTCCCCCACCTCATCTCCCTCCCCCCACCCTCCTTTTCCGCCTCTTTCTACCTTCTTTCTCGCATTCCCGCCCGTGTCCTCTGCACCGTCCCTCTACTATTTTCTATCATGTCTATCGATCTCGTCTCCCTTCTCATTTTCGCGCGAAAAGATCGTGGAGCCCTTGCAAGCCCTCGCCTGCGAGAAGAACGGAGGAGGAAGGGAGGGAGGGCGGGAAAAAGGGTGGGAAGAGGAAAGTTTGGAATCGGTTTGACGCGCTTGTACTTGATTAGGGAAAGAGACGAGACGACGGGAAATGGACAGGGGAAATCAGAGAAAAAAGCGGACGACACAACGATGGAGGTGACCCGATAGGTGAACGAGACAGTCCATGGGGGTGAGAAAGAAAGAGGTAGGTGGCCAAAGGGTAGGCAAGCAGCAGTACGTTTTTTGAAGCGCGAGTCGAGGACGGCGTCAGCGGACGCGTCGTTGCTGAAGTCGGTGGACCAAGACACGAAGGTGTGGTCCGTGGCGGTCACAGGCTGAGGGAGGGTTGGCCGGAGGGAGGCAGGGAAGGAGGGAGAGGGGGGGGGGAAGGTGTCACAGAAAGACGTGGTCTACGCGACAATCTTAATTAGCCCACGAGAATGATAAGCCGGAGGGTTGCCTCGGTCGCCTCTCCCTCCCTCCCTCCCTCCCTTCCTTCCTCTCTTCCTCCCTTCCTCCTACTTTGCAAGTGAACGTGTGCAAGGCGGAGGAGACGGAGATGCTGGGGTTGCTGCTGATAATCTCGAAGGACACAAATCTGTACGTGACGGAAGAGGGGATGTGAGAGGGCGCGCGAGAAAAAGAAGAAATGAGATTTCTGGCGCAAACATTGAGAAAGGAAGAAGACAAGGAGACGCGTCACCAGTGACCCGGTTCTCGAAATGCTGGCTTTCCCCCTTCCTGTCCCTTTCCCTCCCTCACTTGTGGAGCTCGCTGGCCTCCACGATGACAATGCCCCACTGGGTGCCGTCCTTGAAGTGCAGCGTGTAGGTGCTGCCCAAGGCCAAGCCGGTGCCAGGGGAATCAGGGGTGGCCTGGCATGATTTAGAGGTATGTGCGGATGGACGAAAGGAAGCTATCATAAGCGTTATGTGAGAGAAGACAAACGAAAGCTATCATAAGCGTTGCAGATTGTGACTGAATTGCTCGCGCACACCCGTCAAGGTCTCTGTCACCTCCCCCCGACCTCCCTCCCTACAGCTTGTCCTTGGACAGGAGTGAAATACCTTGTCTACCAGATTCCACCACGTCTCCATCTTCATTCCTTTGATGACTGGCCAGACTATTTGGAACGGAGAAAAATCAAAAAGGACGCGGGATAATGGGTCAAGAGCGAGAAAGGGAATGGTATGAGGTAGCATCCTTTACAGTGATGATAGACTGATGTCTTCAGGTGCGTGCCCTTATCCTCCCGCCTCTACCTTCAGTAATAGCGCTAGGAATCACATGTGTCTCCTCGATATGGGTGGCGATGGCAGTGGGCGTGGGTGCGGCCATAATGCTATTCGAATTACAGGACGGGTCTGTGGCTGGAAGGGGAGGTGGAGGGAGGAGGTTGCCTCGTGAGGGAGGATAATGAATTGACACGCGGCTGGACGGTCTTCGACAGATGAATGCGATGTGTAGCGGAAAACGAATGCAAGGAATCGGTGGATGGTGGCTCGCTTTTTGATTTTCTTGCCTGTCTTCAGTCTCGACAATGTCCAGTCCTTGGAAGGAGGAGGTTGATGTAACCTCCTGCATTCTTGCTTGAAGCTTCACGAATTTCTCAAAACACTGGCGATGCACGCAATTTATGTACAGGGAATAAAAACAGAGTACAGGCTCATGCAACTATAGCAGCTATGCGCGGTATCTTCGCTCCTGTTCTCACGCCTTTCCTCCCATCGGGAGCCCCAGACATAACGCGCTTTTTGCGGCATGCACGATGGCTCCTGTCAAATGACGTGAACCTGGCAATATTTGGAACCAATTCGGGTGAGACAATACACAACCAAAGAATAGAAAAATAAGGGGGCCAATGTTGCTTGACGGTGCTTGGCCGCATAATCTGTCTTATGTTGACCTTCGTGTTCGCTTCCCCCCTCACGTCTTACGCTCCATCCCTTCCAAATTCGTTGCAACCGGCAGAGGCCAGCTCCATGACCACCTCGGAAAAACTGACACTCCTGCATACGCTCGTTGAAGGTTCGTGCGACATTACATTTTTCGTTCTGTTTTCTGCTCCTTTATAATCCTGAGGCGTCACAATGCGGTGCTCACCCCTTCCGCTGCCCCTCACATTGGCTCCCGCTGTCTTGACTCATAGAAGGAAAAGCAGATCCCAATCGCTTGATGCCTGGTACTGGCGCCTGCGCCGTGGGCGACGCCGTCACTCTCTCGAAAGCATCCGTCAGACTTGGGTAGGGAGGGAGGAAGTACGGGCAGGAGGGAAGCAGGACGACGTGAGTCAAGTAGGAGAAAGAGAAGAGAATAAAAGGGAAATGAAGGAGAGAAACATCGGCAATATAGGCGTTTGGGTCTATAAGTCGTATTCATAAATCCCTAACATCTGCCCAGATGCGGAGGTGTCCTGGTCCTTCCTCCCTTTTATTACAAGGGAGTCGGCGACGAGGGTGTCTTCCGGTATTACGCCCGTCTGATCGAGCAGGTCGCAGACGAGAGGTACGCGCGCCTAAGCCCTTCCTCCCTCCCTCCCTCCCTCCCTCCCTCCCTCCTTTTTCCCCAGGTTTTTCCTTTCTCACCTCCATGCGCCCCTTCCTTCCTTGCGTCTTCCTGCCCCATCATGTCCTACCCTTGTCCGCCGTCTCACCCTCCATGGGCCTCCTCTTTCTCTCTCCACACAACCTGTGCAGGCTGCGGGTCTACCTCTATCACATCCCGCAAGTCAGCGGGGTAGGAATCAGCCATTCCCTGATCGAACGCCTCGTGAAGGTACCGAGCACGGGGTCGAGTCGGGGGAAGAGCTCTTGGGTTAGGGTTAGGGTTATGGTTAAAATGAGGGGTAACTCAACCTTAATGCCAGTATTAAAATCCGGTGACCCGGCTGTCTTCTCTCCCAGACCCCTCTTCTCCTATCTCACGCGTGGCCTCTTGGATGGGCTCAAGGCGGTCGAACACGATTTCAATGATAGCACCTCCTCTCCCTCCCTCCCTCTCTCCCTCCCTCCCTCCCTCCCTCCTTCCTGTCCTCCAGGCATATCCGGGTATTATTGCCGGCATAAAGGACTCGGCGGGGGACTGGAAACACACAGCATCCCTGATCACCCATTTCGGTAGGGTTCTTCCTCTTCGTATCCTTTCTATCCTTTTCGTTACTCTTGTCCTTCCCCCTTGTGCTTCCCGCCCTTCTTCCTCCCTCCCTCTTTCCCCATAGAACCTCATGCTTCAAATGCATCCTCACCACACGCCCCTTCCTCCCTTCCTCCATGAGCCCGTTCAGGCAAAGGTCTCGCGACGGAGGGGAGCGGTGCCTACCTCCGGGTATTCGCGGGGAGCGAAGCCTTCCTCCTCCGCACACTTCGGGCAGGGGGGCAAGGATGCATCTCCGCCACTGCCAACGTGAATCCCGCCCGGATTGTCGAGGTAGGAGGTTACTCTTTTGCCGTGCTGCGCGGGCCTGCTGCCCTCATTGTCGGACTCTCTTTCCTTCTTGTCCCTTCATTGTCTGTTGGCTTTCCCTCTCCTTGCTTTAGTGGACCCAGCTTCGATCCGGCAGGACTCGATCTTCCCGTCTCCTCCCTTGCCAGTGTCCTACCATCCTCTTCTCCTTCCATTACCCTAGCTCCTCCCTGTTTCCTCTCTTTGTCCCTCCGTCATCACGAACAGTCTTTCAACTGCTATGCTCCCTCCCTTCCCTCCCTCTCTCCCTCCCTCTCAGCTCTACCACCAACACGAGACCAGCCAGGCAGACCGCCTCCAGGACGCGTGCCAGCGCCTTCGAGAAGCTTTCCCTCCCCATGCACTCATCCCTTCCATGAAAGCGACCATAGCGCACTTCACGCACGACAAAGGGTAGGAGTAAAGACGGGGAGGGAGAAGGGGGGAGGATGGGGGTTATACCCCCTTGATATTCTTCCCTCTGACATAGCAAGGGATTCCTTGGCTGGGAAAAATCCTTCATATTCCCACCGTTCTCCTCCGCTTTCTTCGTCATGCGTGGAGCGGTCGTCCTCACACGACATTTCTTGCGTCCCTCCCTCCCTCCCTCCCTCCCCCG
>NW_005803747.1:12930-17354 GCF_000240725.1 Microchloropsis gaditana
GGTCTCTCACCTTGTCCTTGGTCCGACGCGCCGAGTCTTCCGGGTATCAAGCCTTGATCCTGACGGTCGACTCCCCCGTCTTTGGGTTCCGGGAAGCTGACTGGCGGAATGGGTTTGCGGGCTTGCCGGAAGGGATGATTTTAGCCAACTACCCTACAAAACGCGCGTATGATGACAGAATGAAGGGGGGCTGGGACCAGAATTCTGAAGGTACGCGAAAGTATGCAGAGAAGCCCTAAGGGATGGCCAAATGCTCAGTTCCCTTGTTTGTCTCTTTTTCCTTAAAGCCTTGCTGGACCGAAGCAGCAGCTTCGAGAGAGACTTGCCCTGGCTGTGTTCGGTGACTTCCTTGCCTGTGGTTGTCAAGGGAATCGTAGCGCCCGAGGACGCGGTCGCGGCGGCCGAAGCCGGTGAGTAGGTGTTATGGTTACGGTAAGGGTTAGTCTTAGGCTGCTTTAAGTGACGCGGCAATGCGCTTGAAAAGGCGCCAGCAGACACTTGAAAAGATGGAGGTGGGGGACAACGAGGGGGCCGGGGAGGGTGTCGAGGGGTTGAGGCTACTGTCGACGTGCAGGCAGCTAAAGCCTTACCGTCGAGTACGCTGAGTGCTCCTCCTGTTCCCCATCAACCCCAGGCTGCCACGGCATCATTGTCAGCAACCACGGCGGCCGACAATTGGACTCCTGCATCTCGTCCATCGAAGCCCTCCCCGGCATTGCCGAGGCCCTGCGCCAGAAAGGTTTTCTTCTCGACGCGGACCGCCGGGCGCAAAGACCTCGCGCGCGCCCGGCGGGATCTCAAAGGGGTAGGGCCGTGTGTGTCGGTGCCTGGTCACGACGTGGGCTCTTTGTTGCTGTGTGTGTGTGTCATGTTCGATGTATGTGAGGAGGCTTCTCTGTTGGGTGAAGAAAGGATGATGAGTGTGCACGGAGACGCCCCGCGGGAGGGTCTGAAGGCTTTGGGTTTCGGGTGGGGGTTAGGGTCGGGAAGAGGTTGGAGGTCGGGAGAAAGACTCGCGTCAGGATAAGGAGTCTGACCGTATACTCAGCCTTTTATTCCGGTTCTCTCTTTTGATTTAGCCTGGCTCCCTCAAGCCTTTTCCTCCTCCTCCTCCTCCTCGCCATACCCCAGCGTGTCTGTCCTCCCACCCCTCCTGCCGCCATCCCCCGTCCTTCGGTCTCAGCGCCCTCCCTCCCTCTTCCCTCCCTATATCCTCTCCCCCCACCCGTATTCCATCATTCCCTTAGTGGTCTCCCTCTTCCTCGACAGCGGCGTCAGGCGAGGCACCGATGTTCTGAAAGCCATGGCCTTGGGAGCCACCGCAGTCCTTCTGGGCAAGCCCATCTTCTTCGGGCTGGCGGTGGGAGGGGAGGAGGGCGTGCGGCGGGTGGTGGAGATCCTTCGGAGGGAAACGGAGGTGGCCATGATTTTGTGCGGCTGCTCGGACTTGGGGAAGGTGGGGAGGGGGCTGGTAAGGGAGGGCGGCCGGGGGAGCTATATCCGGCCTAGTAGATTGTGAAGGTGGGGGGCATCCTTTCGTGGTTAGAGGATCACTGCGTGGATGTGCATGCATGGGAAGGGCTGGAGTCATTTATGCAGGGCTGGGCGTGGACGGAGGGCGTCTCGGAACGGCGCTGAGCTATCACCCAGCTTGTGGTCGGGACTCGACCTGTTATTCTAAATTAAAGATGAGGCGACTGTGGACCCCTGGCCCTGGGGCGCATTTTGCATTGTGTGGGGATCCGTTGGAATCATGTGCCTGTATATCTAGTGCTTGTGGCGATAGTCAGGGGAGCGGGGACGGCGTGGAATCGCGGCTTCTCATTGCCGAACTTCCACCGGTGGGATCGAATCCTTCGGCGCACGCGCTGAATGGGCGGACGGAGTGGATGGCTTCCTGACAGAGTGGTTGTGGACGTCGATGCGATGGATTCCCTTGCGTCTGGGCGGGATAGGCATTCTGACAGAGAGAGGCAGAGGCAAAGCAAGGAGCTTGGCTTGTCTTCTTGAATGAAAAGAAAAAGGCCAAGGGAAACATCGACGAATACAGGGGGAAAAGAACATCGGGTGGAGACGACCTTCCCTTGCCACGACTCTGCGCCTCCCCAGGCCTGAGGAAGACACACCGAGGCCTCTGGCGGGTTCGATGCCAGAGATGCCATGTCCTTGCTTTGGGACATGGCAGGAGGGCAAAAACGAAATGGGCCGCCACCGGAGAAAGGAGTGGGTCTATTTAAAACAACGGCTTTCGGTAATTTGTCTTTTACACTTGAAGCTGCCTCATTGGTGCGCTTTCATGCCTTCCACAGCCCTCCCCATTTACCCTTTTTCGTCTCAGCTGCAGTGTCATCTCCTTTTGATTTTATGTCTTCTTTTTTTTCGAGGGCAGCCATCGCTCTTGCCCTCTCTTCTTTGCTTATGCTTTGCCCCACGAGTACGTCTCCGTCGCGGTTATCCTCGGCAGGATACTCCACGTAACGGAATTTATTCACGATATTTTGCATATTATCTGGAGTGCCGTAGATGATGGACGCGATGACTGGAACTGTTGACACATGAAAGAGATAAAGGGGGGGAAATGTAAGAAGCGAACGGAAGCGCGATGCCTCAGAGCATTTTAAGATCTGACTCATTGAACGTACGAGCGTACGCATGCTTTCCACTATCACATGGTTTGGCTCGGTCGTTGAAAGCGTACAGACGACGCAGAGAACCCTCTTTCCTTCTCTTGTTTCCATCATCTTCTTTCTCCAATCCACTCTCCTGCCTCCCTCCTCCCTCATCGCTCTCCTGCTAACTCCCATTCCTGCCTTACTTGATACATAAAGGCCGAATTTGAATATTTCCAGCTTTCCGTTGCCTTTGCCACCGAATCTAGGAGGACGTGATGATGGTGGTATAGACATGCTGTGTGCGTCTGGATCTAAAATGCCGATCGCAGTCGCTGCAACAAAGTTTTAACAGGGAATGAGCTCCGTTATTTACCCCCCCTTGTTCCTGTGGGATGGATGGATGACGTAAAATGTTAGCTTCAACGACCATCTAACCGCATACCGCGAATCCAATCCGTGTCGGAAGACTATGCTCCCTGACATACGTTAATTTCGAGCCAGAATGTGGCTGAAAATGTGGAGAAAAGCCCTTAGCGGTCTCGATCACAAGGACCCGGTTGGAGAAGACCATAACCTCCTGGCTTTCCCTTGATTTTGTTGTCGAGGGGAAAAAAAGGGTTGTTACGAGCACATTTCGGGAGTTTCGCAGCGTAATTGCCCGAGATGTGTGGGATTAATTTTGATGTCGTGTGGATTGCTTGTCTTTGTTGCGTCGATCTGAAGGGATACCAATTAGTTTTCACAAGCTATGTGCAAGCGATGAACGACGTGCAGCGTGCGTAAACAACAAAATATGCTTAAAAGGATGTCTCCGAATGTTGGGCAAAAATAGAAAGGTGATCTCAGTCATTTTAAAGTATAATTTAACCCTTTCTATACGTTTTCAGGGAGTTCTTGAAAGGCTCGGGATTAGAATTACGCCGCTTCCTTTTACGGTTGCCCATTTCCATTCCAAACCTACAACCTCACCAGATGCCGGGCCTCCTCCTCCTCCTTTTCTCCCATTGCCACATCCTACTCCGCACTGCCTGGGCTGGCATGTCTGTCCTCGCCCTCCTGTCCCTTATCTGCCCTGCTATCGATGCGTTGGCAGACCATGGGAAGCTCCTGCGGCCTCCCTGTGCAACTTCTTCCCCTCCAAGATCATATCCCGCGCGATGTCTCGATTCAAAGACAGTAAATGCAGCTTCAAACTCATCGTTATCACGGAAAAGACGCAATATCCACACTCGCCATCCAGTCCCCCCCTCCCGCCAGCACGCCGTCCTCCCTCTCTCTTTTCTTGGGCGGTTCCAAAGTCTCACTGTGCCGAAGCGGCTTTTCTGGCATTTCTACGCCTGGTCCATCGCGTGGACAGCCATCCTCCTACTCTACACCCTGCACCCTCCCTTCCTCCCTCCCTCCTTCCCGCCCTCCCTCCCCACCTCTTCCTCCTCCTTCTCGGGCATCTCCCGTGGGGGCCTGGGTCTCCTTTTGCTTCATTCGATGAGGCGCTTGTACGAATCCCTCTACGTCTTTGCGTACGGTGACGCCAAGATGCATGTGACAGGTACCTGGCTGGGCTTGGGAGGTCAAAGCGGGCCCCAAATATTTCCTCCCTCGTCTCCTTTCCTTTCCTCCCTAATGTCTCTTCCATCCGCCCTCCCTCCCTCCCTCCCTTCCTTCCTTCCTCCTCCTACCCGTTTCATTCCAGCCTACCTTGTCGGCATCCTTCACTACACACTTGCCGGTCTCTCCTTCGTCTTCGATCCCGCCTCCGCTTCCTCCTCCCTCCCTTCCCCCGTCTTTGGGTTCCGGGAAGCTGACTGGCGG
>NW_005803747.1:17908-18295 GCF_000240725.1 Microchloropsis gaditana
AGCATTGACAGCTCCCTTGGCATGGATTGACAGGTACGAGGTGAGCGACGATGGTGTCTTCGCCTACGACTTTATGCTGCAAGCCCCCTCCCGGTCCGCCCGTGCCAAGAGTCCGAAAAGCCAAGGTGAGAGCTCAGTGTCTTTCCTCTTCCTTTCCTGGTGCCTCTGGGGGCGATATGAGCCGGGCTAGAATGAAAAGCTTTCCAAGGTTCTCCCTGGCCCCTTCCACCTTCACTCGTCGTCTCTCCCTCCTTATGCCCCTTGTTGTACCTTCACTCGTCGTCTCTCCCTCCACATGCCCCTCGTTGTACCCTCACTCGTCTTCTCCCGCTCCTTATGCCCGCACCCTCGGGAACCTTTGCCTTGCCTGCCTCTCTTTCCTCGGGC
>NW_005803747.1:19046-19750 GCF_000240725.1 Microchloropsis gaditana
CGCGAGGAGGCAGGGAGGAGACGATGGGGGAAGGGAGCCAGGAGGATACATATATTTACAGCCCCAATCCTCCCCATTATATATATGTACATCTTGGTATGTATATATTTATACATATTCATTCTTCCAGAAAATAGGAAATCGTGCCTTACTTGCATGATTGTAGGATAGATGAGGGGCGAAGGTCAGCTGTAGGAGAGGAATCTGTGAGAGTTAAGGTTACAGTTAGGGCCAATAAGAGCATTGGCGGACTACTGCCCAAACGAGAGAGGAGGGACGTGAACGTCTCCACCTCCCAAGCCTCACACAGGCCCACTTCCAACCCTTTATCTGCCTCCCTCCCTTTTCCTTCATCCTCCCTCCCTTTTCCTTCATTCTCCCTCCCTTCTCCTTCATCCTCCCTCCCTTCTCCTTCATCCTCCCTCCCTTTTCCTTCATCCTCCCTGACGCAGGGCGGAGGGTCTCTCCATGGAGGACTACCTCCCTTCTCACACCAACCGCTCCGTGCCTGCCCCGCCCCCTCCCTCCTTCCCTCCCTCTTCCTCCCCTCCTCTCCCGGCGCCCAGAGCCAGGACCCGCCAGACGCCGGCTACTAAAAAAGTCTCCCCGTCTACCCCTGCCTCATCGACACCCCTCCCTCCTTCCCTCCCTGCTATCAATAACCGCCACTCTCTGAGAAAAGTGACTTCCGCGACGGGAGTCTC
>NW_005803747.1:19760-21429 GCF_000240725.1 Microchloropsis gaditana
AAAGGAGGAAAATGGAAAGGAATTCCAGGATCAAACCGACTTGTCACCGGCCGAAGCGACGGAAGTGGCAGAGGGCTCTCCCAAAGAGAAAAGTGGACGTGCTCGGAGTGGAGCCACCGCTCCAGTGGAATCGAGGAGAAAGAAATCGAAAGTGCCTCAAGCAATCGCAGAGTCGTCGATGGACCGGAGTGTACGGAACGAGAAGTTTGTTTCGCGGTCAGGAGTGACTAATGAGAATATGTAGACCGACGGGGAATACATGCCAAGAGAGAGAAACGCCCCTGAATGTGGGCGGAAGAACGGAGGTCGCAGACGAGAAACAAATCATAGAACCATAGTCAAATTAGGTTATGACTAGACGTGAGAATATTAGCGGCTAATTCATATGGGTTGAACGGGTTTTGATTGATCTGAAAGATTATAATGAAGCTCTCTTTGGTGACGATATCGCACATTTACCTTCGAAGCAAAGAGCAGGTAGGACTAGGTGTAATGGTCATACTCCGTCATCGAAAAAGTACACGTGCGCATGTATATATATTGGAAAAGAATGACCCTGGTTGACCGAGTGAAATGGCTTTACTTAATTTGTGTTGTCCTTCTCATTTGAAAACGCTTTAAAGTTAACCTCCCCTGTCCAAAGTGTAATTCGTTGTAAGGACATTTTGAATGTCGCGTTGAGGTCATGAATATCTCAAAGCATGAACACGAAAAAATCCTCCCAGATAGAAATTGGAAGATGCGAGCTGCAAATTAGCGCCAGGCTGAGCTTGGTCGTAAACGACTATAAATTTAGCTACGCGCTAATGTAACGCATACCGTTTTAAATTGAAGAGAGGTTGACTTCGCACACCGTACCCAAACGGGGGCCTTACGATCCCGTGCTTTCCCTCTTTATTGCTTGTTCTTGGCACATTTTTCCTTCAAATCAGCATACACGACGCGTACATCTCCATTTATTTTCTCAACAGGTCATGGGTGACGTGAAAAGGCAGCAGGCTGCGGCAGTGGAGGCTTCTATTCATCAACCCCTGGAACGCCTCCTGTCTCTCGACGATGTTCAAGCTGAAGCCCGAAAACGTCTCCCCAAGTAAGTGAGGAAAGGGCGAAGGAAACGAGTGATAGGCGCGGAGGTTCATGAATAGTGTGCATGGAAGTGCCCGTCTCGGATGTCTGTCATGAACTGACGGTGAATACTATTCCTGTACATGGATGGTGGACTGACAGGGCCCTCTATGAGTATGTCGCCTCGGGTAGCGACGACGAGCAGACATTGTGGGAGAATCGACAAGGATTCAAGCGCCATCTTCTCTGTCCAAGAGTGGGTGTAGACGTGTCAAAAGTGGACATGAGGTGAGCATAGCATTTATCCGAGGGCGAGGTGTTGGCTTTTTTTATTCCATAAGTCGACTGCACGCAGAAGTCCTCCCCAAAACCAACTTGTGAAAGATTTGATTCACTTATTTTGCATGGTGATATTCATCGACCTATTCGTTGCGGGCTCACTCCGTAAAAACACCGCACCAGCCTGACCCTCTTCGAAGACACCGACCACGCCCAGCACGCTTCCCTCCCAATCATGATCTCCCCGGCCGGCGTCCATTGCCTCATGCACCCCGACGGTGAAATCGCCACGGTCAGAGCCGCGCAACGCGAGCAGGTCGTCATG
>NW_005803747.1:22158-22586 GCF_000240725.1 Microchloropsis gaditana
TCGCCAACCTCCTCAACGGCCTTGCCTGCCTGCACGTTCGGCCCTCGGACGAGTTGCTCTCCCGCCTCCTCTGCGAGGCTGAAGCCAAACTCGCCACTTTTAAGCCCCAGGTGCCTCCCTCTCTTCCTCTCTCCCTTCCTTCCGTGTCCTTTCTGTCTTGTTATGCTCTTTTGCCTCCTCCTTCCCTCCCTCCCTCCTTTTTCCTCTTCTGCCCCCGCCTCGGTCGTTGTCCTCCCTGCCGCATACATGCATGCAAGTTCCACCCATCATCAACCTCGATAATTACCATCTATATTCATACATGTATGCATGACTTGTGCCTCCATTGCCGACAGGAAATCGCCATGCTCTTGAACGCCCTGGGGAGGCTCGTCATCCTGCCTCCAGCGGCCACCAAGGAGAGGGAGGCAATGGGTGGGAACAAAGTG
>NW_005803747.1:25963-26209 GCF_000240725.1 Microchloropsis gaditana
GAGGGAGGAAGGGAAGAAGGATGGGAAAGAAGAAGGGAGGGAGGTCTGCATGTGCATAGATATATATGTATACATAGCATAGATATATGTGTATATATATAGCATAGGTTTATGTGTATACATATATGCTCATGCGGTCCCTGGACAGGCGAAGGCGACGACTGGCTCTCTGTGGCCCGTCCCGCTGTACAGGCTCGGATCGAGCGGTGGGTCTCCTCCCCTCCTCCCTCCCCTCCCCACCGCCCC
>NW_005803747.1:26219-29415 GCF_000240725.1 Microchloropsis gaditana
TCCCCTCTCCCTTTACATTCTTTGTCGTCTCCTTTCACTGCCTGGATTCAGGAGGAAAACGTCAGGCGCAAGCACAATTATATTCCTTTCGTGATGAGCCTTCTGAAGGTGCTGGCCGAGAAGGGGATGCTCAAGTAAGGCGGGAGGTGGGGGGAAAACGAGGGCAATTGAGACGAAATGATTCCCGTACGAAAGATGAGTGCTTTTGAACACTGCAGATACTTAACGCGTTTTGTGGTTCCAAGAATGCGTAGAGAAATGAGGAAGGGTGTTCCATCTTGAACGAGAAGTCTGACATCCTACGGACGAAAATACGTACCACCACACAGAGGGATGGTGGAAGCCGCCAAAAAGAAAGCGGCCGATGCGCAGGCAATGGGTGGGAACAAAGTGAAGTGATGTGGAGAAATCGGCAAGAAAAAGAGGTGGCATGGGCCGGAAGAGAGGGAGGAAATGAAAAAGGCCGTGGAGAGACACGCGAGGAAAAGAAATACACGAAGACAGTACTCGCGCGACAAGTTTGTTTGTTTATTTAATTATCACCTCGCGCTAGAAGAAGGAAAATCTTATTGACGACGAATGGAAAGAAGTATATTATTCACTGACGATATATTCCAGTCCATGCTGTCCTACGAGACAAGGTGAAAACATACAAGTTGTGTATGTACAGTATGGTTTCCCCTTCAGGGTAGAAGCGGCCACCTCAACGTGGAACACGCCGGAACCCGTCCGCTCTCCGAAGCTAAGCGCGTTCGAGTCCCAATAGTACTGCCGTGGGTGACCAGGCTGGAAGGTGGGATGTCGCTTCTTTTTGTTTGTTTATACAAGCGATTTTTGTTTGTGCTTTGCTCATGGTTTGATTGTCCGACTGCTTCGTACCACTCCTTCCCCAAAAAAAATACAGCGCAGAGCACCCTGCATGTCTTGAAAGAGTCGGCGCTGCCTCTAATTTACATTTGCCTGAGGGATGCGTTATGGGCTTTTTGTCGGCCTTACAAATTTTGATGGACGCATGTGGCGCACGAGTTTTTGACATGGAACCCAATGCTTCACTCAGCTCCAAGGGATTTTTCCATAAGCTTGTACCCAAAGATCAGCTACTGCTAACAAGGATGATTTTTATTGGGGTTTGAAAGGATGGCATCCATTTGCATCGCTGCTGTTGGTGGGGGGGAATCGGGAGAAGTTCCCCTCTCGTTGCGCGGGTCTTTATTTCGTTCGGTCTTTATCCATAAGAATGTATAATTTCTACCTTATTTTTGCCTTAAATTAACTAAAATATTGATGATTATTTATATAATATAGTCAGTAAACTATTTTATTCATTTTTATGGAATTATAAGCAATTCTGTAGAAAAAAAGAAAAGATGACCGACTATGTTTACCGAGGATATTAGGATCGGAATAATCTTTAACGCAGATCTAAAATCTATCACTAAGATGAACCTTGTCAGTCAAATGCTTTTATTTTTAAAAAAGGATGTAAAAAAACTCTAAGGGTCTCTACACAATATGTGGAACAATATTATCCTTAGCTAGTATATAATGTTTAAGCCGAAGTAAAGTATATTTCACCTGATAAAATGACTCAGTCCGACGCCAAAAAGCGTACCCTCAATGCGGTGTATTTAGAATTTTTTCTTCCGGGTGTTTGAAATATACGTCGTTTATCGCTCGATAAAAATCGTTCATTGACCGATTCATCTCCTTCGCGAGAAAATGGATGGTATTACACCCATACAAGTGCATTAATATGAATATGTTCATTTGACCACTTTGTTTGGCCCGGGCTGCTCAAAGCGTGTCTCGGCCGGTTTTCATAACGCCTACATGCATCATGCTCTCGTAGCGCAAATTTCTACCTATGCACGAGCAGAAACAAACCAATCACAATGGTAAGCCGTTAAATTTCATTTCTTATTTGGAACCATTGGCTATGCCTGCACGGCGACCTTCACCACTTCCCCTCACATTGGAGATTTTCAGTCGCACTATCTCAGAGCCATCTTCTTCTTTGTCCCTCTCTCAAGGACACGTGGGACAATTTCTTTCCTATCTAGGCGGGCTGTACTCCATCCCATTGCACAATTAAGAGTCTAGGAGGAGAACAAGGAGGAAACAGGTATCATGAAATTGAAGGTAGTGTGCCCGGCCCCGGATGACCCGAAAAAGAGTGACTGGGGTTCGTTCCTGCACGCGTGAAAAGAGCACAGATTTTGCACGTCGTTTTCGGTAACAGCCATTCTGGGAGAGAAGAGTCAGACGTCGCGCGATCGATATAAGTGGATAGATGAACAGAGCGGTAAACTAACGCATATATTCACTATTTTTCCCGACCAATCTCAAATATCTCTTTACTTTTCCATTTTTCCTTGTGTGATCTCTATTCTATGTGGCAATATTTCTAATGCAAAGAAGTTCACGATGACCTGCTTTTCCGTCATTTATGTGGTTTTCAAGCCCAACGTGTGGCGGCGCTTGCCAAGGGACCAATTCGAACCCCCATGAAAGGGGAGACAGCATCGCAAGGCGGGGGAAAGGGCAAAAGGATGGAATGAATCGGATCGGAACGGATCGGAACGGATCGGAACGGATCGGATCGGATTTGGCGGAAGAAGATCGTCAGCCTCCCCGCCCGAACGTCAACAACAACACTCCATCCCTTCTTGAGGGAAACCTGCCCCGACGGTGCGTGAATGATTACCCAATCCGGGCGCAGTTTGATCAGCGTGGGTGAGAAAGAGGAGGAAAGAGGGCTAACTCACGGTCTGCGCTGGTCGATGCGATGATAGAAGGGCGCCAACTTGGTTTTTTAACCTATCGACGTGATGACCGCTAGCCTCGGATGCTTACCACCCTACTCCGCTCCTCCAACCACGCAGAGCCATGGAAACAAAAAGGAGGAGACGGAGACGAAGGAGACGTCCACAGTATGGGGGACTTCCCCTACTCATTCTGCTGCTAGGTAACTACATAGTCTGCTTTTTCAAACCTTTGCTTCGTCTTCCTTTTGTCCGTTCCTCGCGACGATCTCCTGGCACAAATTAGATGATTACTTACCGTGATGATGTGTCTTTACATACAGGCCTCGGGAGCTCCTCTAAGATTCCCGCATTGTTTTCCTGTCTCTCGACGCGTGCGTCGACGACAAAGCGGAGAAAAAAGGGTGGGAGGTCGTTCCTGGGGAGGGAAGGAG
>NW_005803747.1:29425-31185 GCF_000240725.1 Microchloropsis gaditana
CCATCCCCCCACTCCTTCCCCGTCCTCCGTGAGCAACACCAACTCCATCAACGCCCAGGCC
The DNA here is from genome assembly GCF_000240725.1 of Microchloropsis gaditana. NCBI lineage: Eukaryota > Eustigmatophyceae > Eustigmatales > Monodopsidaceae > Microchloropsis > Microchloropsis gaditana. The sequence continues at coordinate 29,487 of NW_005803747.1, forward strand.
CTTTCCATGAATTGCAGGATACCCAAGCCCTCCTCCTCCTACAAGGGAACCCGGGAGGGAGGGAGGGAGGGAGGCCGCGAACGAGTGAGATGAGAGATGCTGGATACCTCCTTACTTCCCTTCGCCACTTGCCAACAAGGCTGGGCTTAAGGAAGAAAGAGAAGAGGGGGGGAAGGGAGGAAGGAAAGGAGGGAGGATCGAAAGGAGAGGAGGGAGGGGGATAGGAAAGGAAGGAGAGAGATCATGTCTCCCTCCCCACATCGCCGCCACACTCATCACCTGCGCGGTTAACGCTGCCACGGCATCTCCCCGTGCCTCCCGGTCGATGACGTCATCGACGTGGGCCAAACACCTGCGGATGCTTCTTCGCAAGCGCCGGGATGCCCATCGCAGGATGGAAAGGGAAGGGAGGGCGGGGCAGCGCTCCCGGTGCCCCGACCGTGAAAGGGGCAGGGACGGAGAGGAAACGCCCTCGACGCGCTCGAGGTAGTCGATGCCGGCAGGGCGGACGGAGACGGGTAGGTGGCGGAAGAGAGCACGATAGGTGGCATACAAGGATGAGAGGAGGTACTGCCCCTCTGCGGCGAGGAGGGAGGAGCGTGAAGTGGGAAACGTGTCTTCGGTCTCATCGGGAGGGGCCACCTGCATCTCGGCATCGTCGTACATCGCAATCACTTCCTATATGTAGGAAAATGGGTAAAATGCGTATCAATGATACGTTGATGGTAGGAGATTTGACAGGTGATGTATTAGTCGGAGAAGTGCTTGTCGGTGATGATGCGGTGGGCGATTATCGGAAAAAAGGAAATTTGCCTTCCAACAAGCCGAGAGCACTAGTAAGCCCTATCGATGGGTGGAATATCAGTGACTGCTGAGACTTCATACCGTGCATGATATCATTATGTCCGTACGCGTCGGTACCTGACCACGTTTTCCTGGTCTGAGGTCCCTACGACTGTTCATGTTTTCTTCTGTTTAGCGCGGAAGACAGCTAGCCATTGGAATGAACGGCTGGGTGAGGCCACGACATTCCCGAACAATGGCGATCCTATTGACCCTCTAAACCTCACAACATGTGTATAGAAGTCAGCATACGAAAGAAAACATCATTCGAGAACCAGAATGAAACAACCCGCCAACCCAACTTTGGCTGTGACTGTATAAACCATTGCGTTTCCCGTCGGGTCAGACGCGGCACCCTCCGCGTGGAATACGCCGGGAGCGGTCCGCTACAACCAGTGGCTCCACCGGCGCCATAAAATTATGCGACCTTCGAATGGCTGCTCTGGTTTTTATTTTATTTTTGTTTCGTCGCATGTGACGCGACCGCGGGAGGGCAGGCACGACTCGTTCAAGGCCACTGGGGGGGTGGCGTCACACGGACTTCTAAAGCGTTCATGAAAGTGTGCGTTTGAACGTCGAAGCAGTCAGGAAGGTAACGCACAGAGCTTGATAGATAAAATAAATTAAAAGTGCGAGTAGGCATCCATCCTCATACTTTACCTCCCCGGGGAGATTGAAGACTGATACGCATGCGGTAAGAATGCGTGTGAGTCATCGACAGTACTTGTCCAGTCTAAGGAGGAAGAAAGAAACAACAACCTTTTTTCCTTGAGCGGCGTTTGAAGGCGTGCCCGACTGCACACGCAACTTTCTTCCTTGTAATCATTTCCCTCCCTCCCTCCCTCCCTCCCTCCCT
>NW_005803747.1:31403-32837 GCF_000240725.1 Microchloropsis gaditana
GCTTCTCACGGCGTGATTCGACAGAGATTTATGATGAACACGCGAATGCCCTGCTCCAAAGTGATTTTTCCGCTTCCTTTGAGCGTAGCGCGAAGAACCTGGTGACAGCCAAACAGATTATATCAGAGTTGGGTTCCCTGTAGCCGCTGCCTCCCTCTGGCTGCTGCACTTATCCCCGTCCTCAAGCTTGAGAATTGTCACGGCGGTTTCTTCTTCCTACACGTGCGCGATGAAGAGAAGCGTGACGGCATGAATATAGAGGTCAGGCTGGCACACGGTTTCGTGGAAAGCCAACAAGGAGGTCGCCTCGTTGGGTCCCGATACGCGGCTCGTCTCGCATGGAATGAGGGAAGGGCTCTGTCACCCACAAAGACCCAACAAGGAAAGCCAGTACCATGCCCACATTCCACCCTGATGACACACACACACAAGACGCGTGCAGGCAGGTTGACGCATTCTCCACCTTGCTTTTGCGACGTTTGCCTAAGACGATGCGCTCTCTCGCCCGCCCTCGCTAATTTTTCTTCGCATTTCACTTCGCAACCAGCTCAAGAAGTCCCAGATCCTTAGAAACCCCTGCCTTCCTCCCCTATATTTCCTACCACCTTTCGTCCACTCCTGTAATATGCGCGTACCGAATGCTCGGCCGCCTCCGCATCGTTGTTTTCGTGTTCGCACGGGCCTCTTTAGGCAGAGTCAACTCATACCTTCACGTCTTCATTGTATTGACGGTCAGGCCGTCAATATGACCGTCAGGATCAGTCCCTGCCTTTTGCTTCCCACCGCTTTACCCACTCACTCAACATATGCCCTGCAGGTAGTGTTGCTTGTCGACATGGCCGAGAATTGGTGCACGATTGAATCGGACCCTGGAGTGTTTACGGAGGTCATCGAGAACTTTGGGGTTGAAGGGGTTCAGGTAAGGGAAAAGACTGGGATGGAAGAATGGCTCGTTTCCTATCGGGGTCGCACGGCTTTGTTTCACCTAATGCGTGTTTCCGCAGGTAGAAGAGATTTATGATTTGGATCCGGCGTCCTTCGCCGACCTGGCGCCTGTGTATGGCCTGGTCTTCTTGTTCAAGTGGAAGCAGGTGACACAGGAGGGAGGGTGGGAGTTAGGGAGGGAGGGAGGGAGGGAGAGAGAGAGAGAGAGTGCAAGGGAGGGAGGAAGAGTAGGATGAAGAGGGGGAAGAGAGGAGGCGAGGGAGGAGGGAGAGGAAAGTCCCTTTCTCTTTCTGGCCGTTAAAAATACTGCGGGGACAGGAGGAGACGGGAGAATCAGGCACCCAAGAAGCTTAGAATTCATGTTGCCAGCGTTCCCTTTTCCCTCTCTGTCTCTGCAGGAGGAGGATCCCAGGCCCATCATGGACGCTGCGTCGGAGCCGGACCTCTTTTTCGCCACTCAGGTGGGGAGGGAAGGAGGGAGGGAGGGAG
>NW_005803747.1:34202-36183 GCF_000240725.1 Microchloropsis gaditana
CGAGGATGTAGCCGAGGTTGGTGGTGTGGAACACACTGGCTTCGGCATCGATGAAGCGACTGAGGGCAGGGCAAGGGACTTGTGGCTGAAAGAGCTGCCCTTCGTCGCAGTCGGCGGTCACTGTTCCTCCCTGCACAATGAGCACGGTGGGTGAGGAAGAAAAGACGTCGCCAGCATTTCCGTTTTCGCCCTCGTTTTTGCATGCGTTTATTGGTTTCCCCCATGCCGCACGTAACAGGGAGATGTTTTGTATCACTGGAAATGGGAGATCACCCGGATGTAAGAGAAGGATCGTGTTGCGCAGATCAACCAGAAGGCCTTCACGCCCAACATGCCCGGAAAGTGGGGCCGGTATGGATAAAGAGGAGGAGGTGTTGGTACGTGACGGGGCTGACGATGGTATCGGCGGCATATTAGGCTGTTGGTACGGCCCTCTCCCGTAAAATTGCCTAGATAGAGGGGGCAGGAGGTTAACGCGGCAATAAGTAATTTGTTGTGTTTCATGACGACGGACCGCCTTTTGATGTATGTGCACGCATCTTCTGCCGTGCCATGGAAAAAAAAGAAGTCAACGCATGCAGACCCCAAAACGCCGAGTGGTAAAAATGGTTGTATTGGGCCGTGGTATAGGCTCGCCCTCCGCTTCACTTTTCCGTCGGCGACTGCGATTCGAGGACTGCATGTAGGACAGTTTCCCATTCATGTCAAAGCGACGGCATAACTGCCGTTCCAGGGCGTAACAGCAAAAAAGTTCCCAAAAGTTACAAGGGTCAGGTGCGAAGATGTGGGAGCGTAGATTCTTTTTATCCAACGGGCAAGGGGCCCTCCAGGCTTGCTGGGGGGTATTTATCCCCTTCAAGCGAGCCTAGAATTTCAAGTGCGCTCTTGTCCATCGTTTACTCGATTACCTGTCCGGCCATGTGTAGAAAAGGGGCCACAAATTTAGGTAGATTCATCGAGCTGGAGGAGAAATGACAAAAAATTCATAGCAGCAATGTAAAAAGAGAGTTTCACATGCTATGGGCTCGTTAGAAAGTAAAAAACGTCAGAACGATTCGGAGCCTCGATTCCAACCCCTGGTCGACACAAGACGCCGTCCCATTGCTTGATATTAACAACGCATTGATGCGCGCGGCAGGCGGGAACGTGGAATGGTGTCTCGACCCGCCTGCCACGTGGCTCCATGCGTGACAGCCCGCTACCTTGCCAGGCTATTCCTCTTGCACACTCGTGCACATGGAAGATATTTCGTTGGGAAGGCGCCTTTCCGCGTTCCTCTCCCACACGTTAAAATATGGGCGGGCCCTTCAACAACTCCATCGCCGACTCCCTCCGCCCCGCCCTCTGTCCCTCCCTCCCTCCTCCCTTTCCTCCTCCCCCTCCTCCCTGCCCCTTCCTCTCCTCCCAGGCCACCACTTCCTTCCGCTCCTGGACAAAGGCCCGAGCCAGCGCCACCGCCAAGACCTGCCGCTGCGTCTGCTTCCAGCCTTCCTTCCCTTCCCACCCCAAGAATTCCTCCCGCCGATGAGTCACTTGGACTTCGGCAATACAGGTCATGAGGGCCGCCGCCTGTGCAGGAGAGAGGGGAGGAGCGGGCACCTCCGGCCCCGGATTGCTCTCTTGGTCCCGCATTATCGTCTGCAGGAGCGCGAGGCAGGTTCGAAGCAACGGCGGCCAGAGACGTTTGGGAGCCACCCCGCCCAGGGGGGGGAGGGTGGACAAGAGCGGTCGCAAGGCTCGCGCCAGGGCATCGGTCCCGCCATTTTCCCGTGACGTCGAGGTGTTGATGAGGGAGGCCAAGGTCAAACGACAGGCGTAGAGCACGGAGAGCTCCGGGCATTGGACCCTCACCAGTTGGGACGCGGCTGGGAAGGCGCTTCCCCCCCGCCCTCCGTCCCGCCCTCCATCCCGCTCTCCCTCGCCACCTGCCTGCTCGCTGACCTCGGTCGCCACCGCCTCCACCACCGCCCGTGTGATCGCT
>NW_005803747.1:38524-39202 GCF_000240725.1 Microchloropsis gaditana
AGAAAGGAGGAAGGGGAAGAGGGAGGGAGGGAGGGAGGGAGGGGTGCTGGTGGTATGTGAGCCTCTACCTGGTGCTTTACAACGCACTCGGGCCGGCCATGCACGTCAATTTTTTACCTTGGACTTAATCGCTTGGCGCGTAAATCAAAAAGAAAAAGAAGAAGCGATCGAAGATGGGTCTCTACCCCCGAGGCCCCTCTCTGCTTAGATCGCGTTTTGTTTTATCGTATCTTAGTTGAAAGGCCTTGACCAAGGATGACACGATGTAGGTATCTATGCATATATATACATATAGATATAATTTGGAATATATACTGATATAAAGATAGATAGATATAGATATAAACATATACAAAGTGATACATAAATCGAGAGAAAATAATATACATGGATATGGATAGACAGATAGTAGATAGATAGATGCCCATGCTGAAAGGAATTGCACCACAGGGTCCAAAAGGAGACATCGACCGCCTCGTTCCAGAGACACCGGCGTCCGCCTACGCCCTCCCTCCCGCCTTGGCGCACCTCCTCCCCTTGTCTACCTTTTTAACCGCCCCCCCCCCCCTGCATGATGGTAATCATTATATCATGCCTTCCAATGCATGGTCTCCAGTGCCCTTTTTTTTTTCATTCCCTTCCTCAACCCTAACCCTGACAACCTCTTTCTCTTCATTT
>NW_005803747.1:42823-43454 GCF_000240725.1 Microchloropsis gaditana
GATGCGTTGAAACATCTTGCGCTCGTCCAGCACGATCAACTCCTCCGCGTTCGCGTGCGTGCACATGTGGATGATCCCGTTCATGTCCAGGTAGAAATTTTCCACTTTCGCCGTCTCCGTCCCCAACGTCTCCCCCACGCGTTGTTGTACCGCCGGGTACAAATCCACAAGCCACCGAAAAAGCTTCGGAATACCCATCACCACGACGCTTTCACGACGGAAGGACGGAGGCAAGGGGCTGTGTGTATGGTAGTGCGGGGATGTGTGGGTGGCTGTGCGCGCGTATATGTCCTTCGCATGCCCCTCGTGGACAGAGAGCTCGCCTCGAACACCTCCCGTCCATCATTCCTACGCCGGCCTACGCACCTTGCCTTCCCTCGGTTGACACCGACGGTCCTCAATGACGGTGATGTTGGAGAAAGAAAGGCGTGTGTCCCTACCATGTACAACAAGATGCCTACAACCGCAGGAAATGCCCTCGGGCGCCGCGGTTTGTGGCAATAGTTTCGGTCATTGCCGCGGTCCATCACGCTTGCGTCGCCATCCCCGCGTCCATGACTTGCCAGCGGTCTTCTCCTTGTCCTTCTCGGAGCATCCATCCGCGGTGCCCTGATCATTGATGTCGTCAAAG
>NW_005803746.1:0-1440 GCF_000240725.1 Microchloropsis gaditana
GGAGATGGAAGAAGGGGAGATGGGGGAGGAAGAGGAGGAGGGAGAGTGGGGAGGGAATGAAGCGGAAAATGAAGGCCCCATGCAGCCGGAGGAGGAGGAGGAAGAAGAGGAGGGGGAGATTCGATGAAGGAAAGGTGGAGGGCGACTAAACGCATTTCTCAAGCGAATCAAAGCACGTAGAGTATTTCACACATCATCGCATAAATAAATAAGTCTTTGTTTTGGTCGGGCGCCGGAAACCATTAGATTTTGCCCAGATGTTTTCTGATCGCCTTCTCTCTTCGTTTTGTGCCGGTCAATGGATCGATTCTTGCTCTAGGCACCCATATTGGTCCATACACATCAAATTGTAGTTTTTCCCATCTCTTGTGCGTTTCATACCTTCACTCAATTAGTTGAATCGAAGATTCGCGTTCATGGTTGGTCTTGCTTACTTTTTATGGATCCCAATCGACAAAGAGAAGGTTCTAACCTCCCCGCCAACGTGCACAGCATGCACAGCCGTCGACAAAGGTGCCGTTCACAAACCATAATATTTGGTCGTATGAGCAGTACTTATCAGTCCCTGTATGCGCAAACCGACACTATGGAATTAAGAAGACCTTCTTTGCCTATTTTCCACCTGCATGGCAACGTCTTCGGTAGTTCTTTTGGGGGGCCACATTTTCGTCGCTTTTTTTTTCTTAGCGACAAGCCGATCGTGCCTTTCCCTCTATTTTTTTCTTCTTTGTCATCAAAAGACCGGCCGGCGCCCTTGATTAGGGCATCCGATGACCAGACAGGAATTGCCACACATGTAGGCTTGTGTCCCGATGGATTGAAACCCCCTTATGCTTGACAGTTTGCAGGAAATGGCGTAAGCAGGAGGGTTCTTCGCAGTGGTTGTAGCCTTTCTTCCCTATGCCGCTAGCCTCCTCCCTCTCTGACTATACTCACCACCTCCTCCTTTCTTTCTTTTGGTCTGGCGCACACCTCGTTGTGGTCCCGTACGTGCTTCCTCACCTCCATCAAGGTCATTTGAATTACGTATCCACGATGGACATTCGCAATTTTTTTAAAAAACCGCCGGGTGCGCAAACATCTCCTTCCCCAGCGAAGAAAGAGGTCTTGCCCCTCGCCTCACCGCCCTCCAAACAAGAAAAGAAAGAAGTCAGGAGCAGCAACCGCGGTGAGAGCCCTTCTCCCGCCTCCAAAAGAGCGACGGTCCAAAAATCGGGCGTCAGTAAGAAGAGGGGGCATCTGGAGGAGGAGGGAGTGGAGGAGGTAGTGGGACGGCCGACACCGAGTAAGAAACAAATTATGGAGGGGCCAGCAGGAAGCGCGACTGCGTACAACGGGAGCAAGAAGGGCAAAAAGAAGGGATTGGGCACGCGAAAGGAGGCGGTGGGCGCCGAGGGAGGGAAACAGGTAGAAGCCGTGGCGGGGAAGGGGAGGAAAGGG
>NW_005803746.1:1450-8819 GCF_000240725.1 Microchloropsis gaditana
GATTGGGGTGGTCTGCGCCAGACAGGGTGCACGGGCGAGAGAGGCGCAAGAGCCCAAGAGAGAGCCAGCAAGCGCATGAATCCAAGCATCGCACCTCCCGCGGCCCCGCCCTTGATCCCGAAGGTAGGTCCCTGCGACGGCTGGCGAATGCAGACAAAGGTCTTCTTCCCCAAATGCGCTCCCAGCGCCTGGCAAAGGCCCACCGTGGTCGTGCTCTTCCCTTCGCCCAAAGGGGTGGGGTTGATCCCGGTCATGACGATGTAGTGCCCGTTCTGCGGATGGGGGCGGGGGAAAGGAGGGAAGGATGCGACAACGCCTTAGGCAGGACCCGCTCACTACCTCGATCGTGCTGGCCCGCTCCCCCTTGTTCCTGTCTTCTCCCTCACCTTCTGGTTTTTGAGCCGCTCGCGGACATCGAGGGAGATTTTGGCTTTGTGGTTGCCGTACAGGACGAGTTCTTCCGGAAGGACGCCGGCATTGGCAGCAATGGTGGCAATGTTCACGGGGTCGATGCTTTGAGAAACCTCGATGTCAGACGGAACGGGGTCCGCAGGAACGAGCTTGAAAGTGGACATCTTTCCTTCAAAGGGGCGTGAATAGACTGTGGGGTGAAGAAGCAGGCAAAAGAAATGAAAATCATGGAGGGTTGACGCATCTTACCCGGGGGTGGGGGGAGGTCTGGGTAAGCTCGTAAACCACGCATGCGCCAAGTGCGCCCGAGCCAAGCACACCAAAAGCGTGCAAAATCAGGCGCACGAAGGTCTACACGACGCACCTAGAAAACTGCTGCGTATTGAAAGATGGCGTGGACGGAGTAAGTGGGACAGCCCAATGCGCATGCACCGATCCTGCTGAACTGACAAAAATGAAGAGGAAGAATAAATAGACCGCTTCGATGGAAAAGATTGCTCCTCAATGATGCACATTACCACCTTCAAGACGTCAAAAGGCTCCTGCCCATCCTGCACATGCACAGGGTAAATATTTGTTCGTGCTCATGCACGCCTGCAAAGAGGGCGAAGGGGGTGCACTTGTAAAAGAGCGCACGGACGTTTTCAAGAAAATGGTTCTTTTAGATCTTTTGGTCCGTTTCGACCAGGAGGTTGGGACTGACGGAGTGGGTACTGGATTTATTTCAATTCAGAGGGAAGAATCAATGGTGACAGAGAGTGGCCACGTGGCTTGATGTGCACCTAACTCGTGCTGAGTGCAAGAGCGCAGTGATACAATTCTTCGGTGTTGGCAAGCAGCGTGTTTCCTGCGTGGTTGCTCGGGGCTTCGTAAGGAATCCCGTCGCCGGAACTGAGACGCTCCGTCGCGGACAGGAAACTCTTTTGTCTTTGCAAGTTCCCGCATGGGCCGTATTGGTAGAGTAAAAGATTCTTTGCCTGTCGTACCAATAGATTCGCGAAGCCTGTAATGTAGGCGGCGGAAGCATGTTTTGGTGAACAATGGGTTGTTTTATGGATTTGCAAGGCTCATTGTTTTCTCTGCGAGGGGCTAAGTAGCACGCGTCTGGCATTCATATACCATCGAGCACATCACTTATTTTATGCGACAAAACAGAAAGTCAGAATAACTGATGAATATGATTGAATTTTTAGAAGTGTGAGGCGACCACTAGGCAAATGCCTCAAATGACTGAAATTCAAGGTGGAGCTTTACTCAAATAATGCTTTCAGATTACACTTTCACACGTCAGGAGTAGGATTTTGAGGAGCAAGACTTAAAATACACGTACTTCAACTCTGCATATATTAATTTCTGCACTCAAGCATACAGTGAAATCACGCATTTTAGATTGACTTGATTTTGGGGGACTCATCCCTCGTTTATACCAAGTATTGGGGAGGCTTTGTGAAGAAATTTCCATCATCCAGAGATTTCTGTAAGACAGACAAACAAGAAACAAATGGAATGAAGTGAGAAGGAGATAGATAGAAACAGAAGCGATCAATGTCGTAAAATCAAGAATCATTGCAGGCAAGGAAAAAACGGCGGTCCACGCGTAGAAAAAGTATTCTTTGTGACGGGAAAGATTGGACGCCGCGCGTATTTTGATTTTTACAAGAGTCCTTGCGTTTCATAACAGTGCTTTTCTCCAGATGTTTATCTTGACTTTCAGGGTGCTATTGCCATTCCCATCTTTGACGAGTTCTAAGTTTAACATTCTTCATGCTTTTATTGTTCGTAATAGTTTTGCTTTGAGACATCATAGCCGATTGCAAGAGGTCTTACTCTTTTTCACACTCACTCGAGAGGTGGAAAGATTTAGGTAGACTCGACGATCCGATATAGTACATGATCTTCGCGCTATCTCCAGTCCCTCATTACTTTGATTTCCATCGCCTCCTCTTTTGACTATCATTGTTCATTGCGGTTCCTCGAATCCCTCCGCGTCGTCCCTCGCCTTGACACCTCCATTTCCGCCCTCATGCACCCTAACGTGATGGCCAACACCAGAAACCTCATCCGTCGAGAGTGCATAAGACATGCGGAGAGAAGAGAAACAAGAGATCGACAAAGTGCCCTGAACGCAAGGAGCTGCGGCAGAGAATGATGCGTGAGGGAGACCCTGGACAAGGGTTGCCGCCCCCTCAGCGTCCTCGTCTTTCCTAGTGGACGAATAGCTTAGATGCGGTTGCGGTGGCTGTCGCTCACCATGACCCTCTTCTCCAGCGTATCCCCCCCCACAAGAACCCACCGGGGGAGCGGTCCACAAGGAAAAACTTGGCACGTAAGGAAGAGGACCAGGGAAGGCTGTGTGGCCGGGAGATGTAAAGAAGGAGAAGGAGGCTGAGGGCGGGAATGGGGTGGCTGAGAAGGGAAAATGTTGTCGGTGAGGATGGTGCTGGGCATAGGACGCAAGGCCTGGCATTTCGATGGCAGAGGAAGGCGACGCAGGAGGAGGAGAAGGGTTCCTAGGGGGGTTCCATAAGGAAAATATCGACGGGTTACGCTCGTCTGTCCCGCCTCCGTCCTTTCCCCTCTCGTCCGTTGCCTCCTCCCTTTCCCCTTCCAGCTCTTCCTCTCTCCTCTCTTCTTCCCAACGCTCGCGATCGATGCTCCCTGCTTCCCACGCTTGGCTGTATGCCGTCCTTTGCATTTGAGATGGTGGCTCATGGTCCCTTGTCCCGCCGCTATCAAGCTTTGCCGTCGTTGGGAGCCGTTCGTCCCCATCTCGCGCGGTGCAACGGAGCAGGGGAAGAATCTCTCCACGGTATGAGGTGTCGGAGGGCGAAGAGAGAGCTTGGGAGGATTGGAAGGAGGGAGGATGGGAGCCCGATAGATATCCTCGAACTATGCTTCTTTCTTCAGCATCATGCGAGTCACCCAAGGGCTGCTGGTGATAATTGGACATAGAGTCGGAGGCAGAAATTTGGGGAGGGGGAGAGTGATGGCCTCCGGAGGGAAGGAAGGAAGAACCCTCGGACTGGCGCAAGCTGGGGAGGGGGTTGACGTGGGGGGGAAACGAGGAAATGATCACCCTACTGGAAGAAAATGAAGCTATCGGGAACTGCCAACCTCTGTGCTCGGCCTCCTTGTTGGCCTCTTCCTCCACCAACCCTCCTCCCTGTGATGCTTCTCCGCGGGAAAAGCCCGATGACAAACAGACTCGAGGCTCTGAGCAGGGAGAAGGAGAGGGATCGGTTTGTGGAGGAAGAGCCTCCTCGTATTGGGGAGGATGCCGGTGCCAGGGCTGTTGCGACCCCTTGCTCCTCCTCGAGGCCCTCAAATTTCTCCCTTGAGAGGAGGGAGGGATCGAGGGAGAGGTGGGAGGGAGGGAGGAGGCGGAGGAAGAGGAGAGGGTGGAAGAGGTTGGGGCGAACGAGCAGTTCGCAAGCGTTTTCCAAAACGGAAGGGCCGGATGCAACGCCGCCTCGAAGTTTTTCATGGCCACAGACCACATGGAACGGTGAAGCCCATCCGTGTACCAGCTTTGCTCGGCCCCGGCGGGCGAGGCGTGGAGGAGAAGGGCCACATCCTCGGTGTGGAGGGTGATGGAGGCATAAGCCGCGTAGGCGAAGACCCCCAGCTCGTAGTGCCGGCGAAATTTGGCATACGTATCCAAGGAGGGGCGGAGGGCCATGGTGGTGAGTGCGTTCTCGTGTTCCTTGCTGCAGATAAAGCATCCGGTGGTTTTCAGCAGGGCGAGGACCCCGCGGAGCTTGGTGCGGGAGACGTGTTCCATGTCAGGCAGGGCGGTGGAAAGCTCTGTCAGTTGGTTGTATAGGCAGTGGGTGATTTCCCTGCAGAAAGAGCAGGATTGGGGTAAGGGAGAGAAAGCTTCAGCCGAATGGATAGAGTGGGAAGGAATAATGGCAATAGAGGTCTAAGGTGAAAGGCAATATGAATGCTCGCGCGAGAGATGTTGCAGTTGGTTCATCGTTCGCTCCTACAGCAACATTGCCTCCCCCTTCCTTTTTACCGGTGGGTGAGAGGGTCGACCCCTTTCTTGGCTGCATGCTCTGTAAAAAACCGAAAGACAAGCTGCAGCACCGTCTCCATCAAGAGGGGGGAGGGATGGAGGAGAATGTCCATACCGTACCGACGGAGCTCCGCGAGCAGGCGGGGAAGCCCGCTCGATCGGCGAAGGAAGGAAGAAGAGGCAGGGTTGCTGGGCAAGGGGGAAAGGGTGGAGTTGTGGGACGGAGGAGGACCTGCCTTTTCCTGACAAGCGCTTGCCAGGCAAGACACGAGCGGACGAGGGGCGAGGGCTTGAGAGGCATGGCTCGCGCGAGGGGAGGGCGAGAATAGAGACCTGGTTGGGCATAGTCGTGGTCCTGCAGGGAGTTTGCGGCAATGCTTGTTACCGTGCGCGGTAGGTTGTTGCTGGCGCGGAGGGATAGATTGCTGCAGTGGCTCATGTTGTTGCGGCGGGTGGGCTCGCTGTGGGCGTTGTTGAGTCGCTGGACAGCAATGAGGAAGCGACGACGAGGGTGAGCGAGGGACGAGGGGGGCGGGCGAAGGGAGGGAAGAGCCAGGGTAGTAATGAGGGCGCTGCTGTGGACGACGGGCTTGTTGAAGTTTCTGATAATCGCCATGGCCTTGCTCAATATTCTCGCGCTCCTGGGGTTGTCGCTGAAAGTCTGAGAGGTATTCATCTTCTTGCTGCTGCCGTTGTGACTCTCGCTCCTGCTGCTGCTGAGGTTGCTGCTGTTCCTGTTGGTGCTCCTGGCGACTTGGGGGCTCTTTCAGTGATGACCCTGGCGGTGACCGGTGCGATGGTTGTTGCGACTTCTTCTTTTCTTGCTCCCACGACGGGAGGAATGGCGGTGCCGAAGGCGCTAATTGCGAATGGGGAAAGAAGCCCAGAGGAACGGTGCGGTCCCAAGAAGTCAAGCCCAGAGAGGGGGACAAGTGTGGGCGCAGAAATGAGGAAGAAGGAGGCGGGAGGGGTATAGGGTAAAGTGGATCGAAGGGGCCATGGCGGATGGCAAACGAAGTCTTGTCTTCCTCAGCATTTGTATGGACGTCTTCAAAGGGGTAAACGCTCCCTCCTGCTGGCTCTGTATGCTCATGTAGCATCTCTGTATCGCGTGTGCTATGCTTTTCTCCTGCCCATGGTCCTTCCTTCTCCTCCTCACTCCTGCCGATCAGAAACTGCTGGGAGGAGTGATCGGCCGAAGGAAGCGAGGGACAGGACACACAGCCATCTCTCCTGACGTTTTCATCGTCAATAGGTGGGATGCGAGAATCACCCTCACATTTGCGTTCTTGAAGAGGAAAGAGGGGAAAGCGTGTAGTCTGCTGTATTGGGCAATTTTTTTCATTCTCGGCATTTGCTTCGCACCCAGCTGGTGAAATTCTGATCATGTGGTAATGATATTTGAGGGGGAAATTCGACCGAGGGCTCTGTGGCTATGGAGGAAGAAATAGGGGATGAGGACGAGCAAGAGGAGGAAGAGGAGGTAGTAGTAGAGAGGAGGGAGTCGGCGGACTCGCGTTGCGAGGTCAAAAATTAATAGACTTTTTTAGAAATTTTTTGTAAGTACTATAAGGCAAAGAGGTACCATCATTGTGAACATATGCAAAAAAGTGAGTTGAAAAAGACAAAAGATCACATTTTACGTATGGAACGTATTTTCGAACCTCCTTCCGCTGTCAGCTTTCTCTCCATCTTTCTCAATTTTTTCTTACTACCTCTCGAGAGACAACCAAATTCTTTGCATTTCAATGTACAAAGAATTTGGCGGAAGACGTGAATCTTATCGATATTTTTAAGTCATGTACTCAAGACCTGGCTTGGAACGTAGACGGGTCCGGTCATGTTTCCTCTCCCTCATCATTTCTGTCCCCTTGCCACACGCATACCCATCTAGGGTCCCGATACAGATGTGCCAGGCTTCATCTAAAGCCCTAATACCACAAAAATTGTCGATGACGGGCGGAAACGGGGTAAAGGCAGGGCGTGAGGGAGGGGCGTTGATGGAGAGGGAGGGAGGAGGTTGAACGTTGAAGCAGACGGCGAGGCAGCGGAGGCAGGCTTAGGGGGGGGGGACTAGCGTGTATGCAGACGACAGGGAAATGGAAGGGTGCATTCGTGTACTTTCGTGCATCATTAGTACCTTTGAGCGAGATATTTTCTCAGGTTGCGTGTGTGTCTTTTGGCAAGGCTTCTGCTTTTTGCGAGATCGAGCTTGAGCCCTCCATCTGTAAGGCAAGCCAATTCCATCACCTGTATCACTTTCGAAATGATATGAACATTTTACAGCTTTACCAAAACTTACAGAAAAGATGATGCAACAAGCGTTACCATTGGGAGAAGACGAGCAGAGTGACGACTACATTCGAGAGATCCAATCTCGCATGGCTCGTGGAGAACCTCCCCTCTCCGCCGAAGAGTATCTGTTGCGCGTTCGTCTCGAATTCGCATCATTGCCCGAAATTGTGGAGGCCACGCACATCAATGCACGCACCTATGACAGCCGACAGACGGCGTACATGCCTGTACAGCCTGCGTTGCCACCGACTCCGGCAGGACTAACTCCTTCGCATGAGTGGGAGGAGATGATATTGACGGATTTCGAAGACGTGAGGGAGAACCTTCAACGCTTAGAGGAGGAGGAAGGAGTGGGGCGGGAACGAAAAATTAAGGTACCTCCCTTGCGAGAAGAAGGAAGCTGGCGGATCTTTTTCTTTGGGCGGACGGAACGTGGCGCGGACCCAAACGGACGGGGCATGAAGAGGAAGAAACCGACCCGGAGGAGCGGGGAGGGAGGAGAGGACGAGGAAATAGGGGAGGGAGAGGCAAATGGCGAAGGGAAGGAGGGTAAAGGGAAACAAGACAAGGAAGATGAATATCCTGGACGTGGGCAGCAAGACGAGGAACCCCAGAGCCGACCGTCCGCGACCAAGCAAGCGGAAG
>NW_005803746.1:8829-9040 GCF_000240725.1 Microchloropsis gaditana
CGAAGGTAGGTCCCTGCGAGGAGATAGGATAGATAGAAAGACTGACATGAGCACATTGAGCACAAAGCAGGCAATTTTGAAGGAAGACGTTGTTGTGGATAGGGAGGGGGGTTGTGCAGAAGAGATGTAGGGATATTTGTGTAGAGGCGGTGGAGAGGGAGGGCAGGGTAGACAGACTTGGAGTGGTAGCGGGCGGAAGGGGGAAAAGGAG
>NW_005803746.1:9119-10741 GCF_000240725.1 Microchloropsis gaditana
GCTAGGAGGAGGGGGAGGGCAGCGTGGCGGCCCTCGGACGCCTCTGTGACGGGGTGGGGGGTGTCGCGGGGCAGAGAGGAAGGAGGAAGAAGAGGGTAGGGAACAGGAAAGGCAGCTCCTGGGAGCGCACTCCACGTCCGCGTCGATGTGGTTTTCCTCCCCACATGACAAGCGACGAGGTGGATGGCTATATGTATGGTATGACCCAGAGGTTGGAGACGGGTACCGCAGGAGCTGAGCTTCAGGGCGGGGCGGTGAATCGCAGTCATACTCAGAGGGAGGGCGGAGGGCCCATACGCAAAGGAGCTCCTAGTCTTTCGAGTGGTGGCGAGCACAGGGAAAGGAGGGATGATGTTGGCATTGCGCGGACGGGGAAGATCGTCGATGTGGATACAAAATAGCCGAAGAATGCGTGGCTCCTCTTTGGGATCATCGAGTCAGTTGTCGCTCTAGATTGCGTTCAAGTTTGCCCGGCGTGTAACTTGCTCCACACACCTCCCTATCATTAGATTTCCCCTATCATACCTTCCTTGTTCATGCCTTATCATCATTCAAGTAATCTGCAGACGATGTCCTCGCTGATTGCTGAGCACTTCGCCAGGCCGCCTCCGCAGAGGGTGAGTCGCGGGCACCGCGACATATATTCCCGTTAGAGTCAACCGGGACCGATACAAAGAAGGATGCGGACTTCGAGAGGAACTGTGTGTCCGGCTTTCCCCCCTGCTGAGCATGCATGTGGAATTATGCCGCAACTTCCGCTTTCGAGCACAGGGGGGCGGGAGCGTAAAAGAGGGATACACGAGGGAGGGCGCGGCGAATGGGGCTGGTGGGATACGTGCGAAATACAAAAGGTGGAGGGAGGGAGGTGGGAAGAAGAAAAAGGAGGAGGACACCGCCGTTGCTTTGACCCGAGACCGGGAAATTGTCCGGCCCATATTCTGCCAGCGAGAAAGAGGATCATGGAGCGTTTCCTATCTCAGAACGGAGCGACAGGTGGCCTACGCACTATCTTCTGGCGCCAAGAGGGCAAAAGGAAAGGAAACAAGAAGCACCGAGCTCGTCCGACGGGTTATTTTAAAAACCAGCCCCCCATCCTCCCCTGCCCTTTCAGCTCCGGCCCATTATTTCTCCTTCCCCTTTCACCGCCTCCTGCACGCTCAGAACAAGCCGACGATCCTCCCCGTGGCAAAGTCGATGTCCACGTCGTAAAAGCCCGGGCGCGTCGGCAATCCGGGGATGGTCATGATGTCTCCCGCCAACGCGTACAGGAAGCCTGCCCCGACGCAGGCTCGGATCTCGCGGACGGCGACTTTGAAGCCCGTGGGGACGCCTGGGGAGGGGGGGAACGTGCATGATAGTAGGTCCCAAGGAGGCAGGGCAGGGAGAATCTTGGGACAGACACAGACAGCAAGGGCTTGGGGGGGAAAGTACTCTGGAAGGGAGGGAGAGCGGGAGGGAGGGCGGGGCGACATCCATACCTTTGGCGGTGGCATCGCAGGAGAGAGAGTACTGGGTCTTGGCCACACACATGGGGAGGTGCCCGAACCCCGCAGCCTCGTAGGCTTTGATCTGCTCCTCCGCCACCTCCGAATACTCCACGCCGTCCCCGCCGTACATCTCGC
>NW_005803746.1:12879-13173 GCF_000240725.1 Microchloropsis gaditana
TTCACGCCATGGAGGTGGTCGGCTACCTACCCTCCTCCCCCCCTTCCTCCCTCCCTTCCTCCACCTCGCCCCCGCCCCTCAAACCACTCCTCCTCTTCGGTCACTCCTTCGGCGCCATGCTCGTCACCCACCTCGCCCAGGCACTGCGAGAGAGGCGCGAGGATGAGGGAAAAAGCGTGGACGTGCCCCTGGTCCTAGTCTCGGGGATGGCCCCTCTCGACGTAGGTCCTCCCTCCATCCTTCTCACCTCCTCCTCTCCCCTCCCTCCTCATCGTCTCTGTCTGTGTCCCGCTT
>NW_005803746.1:13404-16200 GCF_000240725.1 Microchloropsis gaditana
TCAGAACAAGCCTCCCTCCCTCTCAGATCCCCTCCGAGGTGGCCGCTAGCCGGGAGCTCATGAACGTCTTCCTCCCCGCCTTTCGAGGCGACTACACCGCCATGTTTGTCTTTCCTCCTTGTCCCTCCCCTCCCTCCTTCTCCACCCTCTTTTTTCCCCCACCGATCTCATGTCCTCCTTCGTCTCCTTCGCCTCCTTTTTTCCTCCCTTTCTTAGCGATAACTACGTATATACCCCCCTTCCCGCCCTTCCTTTCCGGCTGGTTGCATTCGCGGGGGAAAATGACGCCCGGGCCAGCAAAGAAATCATGGAGGGATGGGTGAAGATGACGACACACGAGAAAGATTTTGCCGTGGACGTGTTCCCAGGCGGACATTTTTTCATCAAAGAGCACACGAGCATGGTGCTGGAGAGGATAGGGCAGAGGGTGCGTTTGATAAAATGACGAGGAGAGCGTCGAAACAAAAAAAAGATGAACTCGTATAAATCGAATAGGAAGCTAACGACATTGCTTTGTATACGATGCGCGTAGTTTCAGTGATTGTGTCGTCCTTCAATTTTCTTATTCCATCTGTTTGCTCGAAATGGAGTTTTGGGTTAGCGTGGTCAAGGCATTCTCTACAAATGAAGAAAATGCACATGCTTCACATTGATCGCGCGGTGTAATGAATGTGCGATGGCATCTGTACGAGAGCATACATCCAGCGTTCTATGCCATATCGTTTGCCACAGTCCATGCTCTGATTCCTCTTCATAAAACTTTCCGCTATGTGGCGCCTTCAATTGCCCCCCTAAAGCCCCGCACTCGATTCTATGTGGTTAAAAACCCCGCCAGATGGATTGGACACGTGCCACAATGTCTCAGTCCCACATGCACGCACGCAACCCGCTACCTTTCGGCCGGTAAGACCCCTTCCTGACTATGTCCGCCGCGTGGTAGCCTCGCTCTCTGCTTTTGTTTGGGGCATAGACAGGGCCCGGTGCTCATCTAGCGGGCATTTTCGTGTTCGGGGGCGGAGGGTGCGGTTCCTCACGACTGGCATTTTCCGAGGCTGCCGTGTACGCCATGGACGCGAGGCGGGCAGTGATGCATGTTCTGTGCATTTC
Source organism: Microchloropsis gaditana (assembly GCF_000240725.1). Classification (NCBI taxonomy): domain Eukaryota; class Eustigmatophyceae; order Eustigmatales; family Monodopsidaceae; genus Microchloropsis; species Microchloropsis gaditana. Next base: position 14,512 of record NW_005803746.1, read on the forward strand.
AGCTAGGATTTGGCGTCCTTGCGGCATGCGTGGTGTTGAGTCTCCCCTGGCGTGGTAACTACGCGTCACTGAAAGAAGTGAGCGAGGAGGAAGGAGGGGGAGGCTGGAACTTTGCACTACTGCCATGCCTCATGGCACCTCGACAGCAAGTGTCACGCAATAATGCGTACATTGGCACGCTTGCATGTGTGGTGATGCTGGTGCATTTGCAAAATCTTGTCCGTCATAATTTTCGACACTGTGCCTGCTCCCTTGGCACCCACAGAGAAAAAGTGGAAGAAGTGCCATCCTCCTTCTCAACTCCCTCTTTCCCCCTCGATCAACGCGCAGACAGGCACACCATAAGCTGCTTTCAGGCCTCTAGCTTCGGCCACACAGCACCGGTTGTCGTCTTCCCTCTCTCGCGTCGGAAAAGCGCCACAGCATTGACCGGTCCCATCTTTCAGCGTGCCGAGTCTTCAACGCGCGGAGTGTCCGCATGCACTACTCTCCCCGCCGGATCCAGTGGGATGAGGGGGAGGCCCATGCGCAGGAAGCGCACCAACTAGGTCGTCCAGGCCTTCATGAAGAGGAAGAGGACCTCGAGGGGGCGGGGCACTCGTATCCATCCTTCCCCTCCTCCCTCTTCGAGTCGACGGCCTTCTACAACCTGGGCCGCATCCTGTCCATGGAGCAGGAAGGACGGCGGGAGACGGACAGGGCCTTGGGAGGGCTCTCAGGCTCGCAGCATGGAGGAATGCTGACCGGGCTCAGGATCGTGCCGTCGGAGCCGCGCCGAGTGGGGGAGGAAGTGGTGGAGGAGAGGGACGGGTCCTATATCATGTGCAGTCTGCGGCCTCCGGTGAGGGGGAGGTTCAGAAAGGGGTTCGGGTTGGCGGGCCCCAAGATGACGACGTTATCCGTGCGTTATTTTGTTCTCCCCGCTGGCACGTTCTCATCCGCCACCCCCCCTACCCCTCCCTCTTTCCCTTTCTTCCTCCCTCCTCTTTCTCCCCCTCCTTCCCTCCTTCCCTCCTTTGACTGCGCAGGCTCCCGACTCGCCGATTTCGGCCAACTTGATTTTGTTTCTACTCTTGAAAACGAAGCCGCTTCCTGTTGGCACGCCAGGCACGTAAAGGAAAAGGGAAGAACGTGAATAAAAAATGCTCAGCTGATGCTAGGAATTCTGCCCTTGTGAATCTTTTGGCATATAGAGGTAAAGATTTGAACTATTGTGCGTATTTTAAAAAATACAACGCTACTTGTCCCTAAGCTAAATCATGTCTGCGCGCTGGGGGGGCGTAAGCGGTGTTGGCCCATGTGCACTCGCTGGGTGGCTCGATGTCAAGGGAAAAGGCCCTAAAAAGGACTGACAAGCGTCTCCCGATATTTATTTATACCATTCAAGTATACGTAATTTTTTACCATAGCGTTTGACCGGAAAACTGGCGTGCAATTGCCTTGCAGCGGGCAACGAAAGAAGTAAGGACGTGCTGTCTGCTGGCGTCACCGTGTTGGCGTCATGTCTGCGTCCTTATTCACATGCTTCAACGAGGTCGCTAAGTTTTTAATGTTTGAAAATCAAACCGACAGTCCCGGGGCAAACGCAGCCGTGTTGCTTCCCAAGACCGCGAACGGTTCAGCGCGTGCATCCTTTCCTGTGAATGGTGTTTGACAGAGGTATTCTTTTACATATTTAACTACTCGTGA
>NW_005803746.1:16210-16673 GCF_000240725.1 Microchloropsis gaditana
CCCTCCCTCCCTCCCTCCCTCCCAACCTGGCACGCCGGCCACGTGCTCCCCGGCGCGACCCGCCCGTCCGCCGCCACGTCGTACTCCGTGGCCGCCTTTTTGTTCGCCCCGGCGTCCACGACGCGGTAGGGGAGGAGGGCCTCCGGCCCGTACCAGATACCTTGCTGATGTTGCTCCTCCCCCGTCACCACCGTTTCCTGCTCACTGGTCCCGTAAAAGCTGCTTGCCGCATCCAGCACGTCGTTAATGGCGTTGTTAGCGTTGGTGGTGGCTGTGCGGAGGTAGCTGCCGGCGGCGTTTGTGTGGCTGGTGTGAATGGGGAGGGGCATGGGTGAGGGGGACGAGGACAAGGAAGAGGGATACCATCGATAATGATCTTTACTGACACCACGAGACGAACGCACCTGAGCATGAGGACACTTCCCACAAGTGCAAGGCTTGTCCGTAGTACGGTCATGGTGGT
>NW_005803746.1:20187-21660 GCF_000240725.1 Microchloropsis gaditana
GTCTATTGAACGCATTGCATCAATGATTCACGATGGGATACCTTTGAAAGGTTTGGCGGAATTTGACACGTGGGAACATTATTGTCTCTCGGACCTGAGATGGGCCTGCGAGAGAGCAGGAAAGGGCTTATGTCTATTGAAAGCAACAGACACGATTTCTTTGCAGAGGAGTAGGAGCAGTTCATGCCTCGTCTCTTTTCATGATTCTCGTATTTTTACACCATGCACTGCGGTGGCGCAACGCACCACGACTTCAAAAAGAGTCAACTTATCTCGCCTCCTCAGGCGGCGATTGGGCGCAAAGCGGGGACATGGGTTTTTAAAGTAATTCTTACAGCACATAAACCAATTTTTTCTCGCAGATAGATGAGGGAGAGAGAATTATTTCTGAAATACTTGAAGAACATTCCAACAAAGTAAGAAACAGTGTACAATTTTCGCTTTTATTTTAACCTCTGCTTTTTCTTCACGCATCATGCAAGAAAGCTTGGGGTAAAGAAGAATTTTCACCTTCATATCCTAGCACATGTCGCAAGCAAAATTCCTGGTATAGCTTTTTATTAGTAGAACTATGTGGGAACGGTCCGCAATTTAGGTCATATCGAAGACCAACGCTCAAATGCTCTTCCGATTCAACCTCTTCGCTTTTCAGCAGTTTATCAAAGCGGAAGGAATTTGGGGATCATCTCCTGCCTAGGCAATAAAGAAAGCCCGGTGGTTTTTCAAATTTTACTTCTGTAAGAGTGGTCACTTTCGAGATTGGTAGCATCGATCCCCATTGTGAGACGTCTCCTCGTTCTCTGAAGGTTGTCCACAGATACTTCTAAGTGCACAAGGGGCGGATCGGACGCGTTGTTGGATGTGGTGTATGTCATTGTTGTGTATTGTGAAAGTTTCGCATTTCGATCGATAGGTATCCAAAAGCAAACATGCCAAAGGAAAAACTCGATTGCAAGGACTTTTCTGTCGGAAGTATCAGTGGACTTTTGCTAATTAATGCGTTAAGACCAACAAAAAAGAAGGCCACTCCAGGCTGCGGGGCCCGATATGGTGAAATATTTAGTGTACAATTTGAAATATATTTCGAAGCAGCAATGCAGCTTCCTCTTTGTCTTACCTTGTCCTCCCTTTCCTGACTATCCCCACACGCGAGACTTACGAGGCGGCCGTGACTGATACATGCACACAAGCCTCCTCCCACGCTCCCTCCCAAAAACGCTTCCTCCACCCTATATCTCGCTATCATCCTCACAGAATGAAGCTGCCCTGTCTTGCGCCCGTCTTTCAAGGCGAGCGACGTCCTCCTTCCCTCTCCTCCCCTCCCCTCCCTCTTCCCTCCAATCCCATCATGCCCCTGAAGTCCTCTACCGTCCTCACTCCCTTCCTTCCTTGCCCTCTCGCTCTCCTCTCGCCTCTGTTCTCCCAAGACGCATGCCCCAGCCTTCCGTTCTCTGAGCTCTTCCTTCCGCCTGT
>NW_005803746.1:21670-24213 GCF_000240725.1 Microchloropsis gaditana
GAGGGAGGGAGGGAGGGAGTGACGTATCGAGAGGGAAAGAGAAAAGGAGGGAGGGAGGAAGGGGCAACGCACCGCGCGCGAACGAGCCAAAGCAACATCGCATAGATGGCTCCGAGTCCTAGTTGGGCGATAGAGACTGTCCATGGCAAAGGCAGCGCATTCAGGACCTGGTAGTCGGTCAAGAGGGAGGGAAGGAGGGAGGGAAGGAGGGAGGGAGGGAAGGAGGGAAGTTGAGAGTGGATGAGAAATACGATGACAAACGAGTACGTCGGGGAAAGAGTATTTATGAACTTTGCTATACACAAAATAATTAATCAATAATAATAAATCAATAATAATAAACAAATCATAATCATTGCATAGCAACCCAAAAGGTGAGGGAAAAAAAATAAAAATGAAGAAATTGAGGGGATAGAGAGAGAGGGAGGGTGGGAAAGAGAAAGAGTGGGAGACAACCCCAAAGGTGAGAAACCAAAAAAAAAGAGAAAACGGGCGGGGGGAGTGGGAGAGAGGGAGGGTGGGAAAGAGAAAGGGAGGGAGAATGGGAGAGCCAAAGGGGGGGTAGAACTGGGCGGAGTCTAGCGCACTTGAGAAAGACATGAAGGTTTTTAAAACTCAAAATACGCACCTTTTTGTTGTAAATGTTAAAGGCGACGTTGAAGAAGTACCACAAGCTGATAAACACCCAGACTTTGGATTTTGCCCACAGCGTCCTCGTTCCTTCCAGGACGACCGCGCCCCCGCCTTTCTTCTCCGTCAAAGCGGCAGGGACATTGGAAGCCGCGGCATTTTGGGCAGGAAATACATTTTTACGCTTTGGGAGTAGAGGGTCGATGGATCCGGGGGAGAGGGAAGGGCAAGGCTGGGGTAAAAGGTGGCGTTTGCTGGTGGATAAGAAGGAGGAGGAGGACGGCCGTGCAACAAAAGACTCGGCCGTGACGACGAGAAGAAGGGTGGAGAGGAGGAGGACATACAGTGAAAGACGCATTATGATACCGCGAAGGATGGCGAGTTCGGTACTTTGAAAGGTAGCAATGCTCCTTGACTCGCAGATGACAGGATGGAGACGTGTCGTGAGCAGTGATGTCGAAACCCGTTGGTGTGACGGGAGTGGGAAAAATAAAAAAAATGAATCGAGAGAGCTTGGCAACAGTGTACTGCACAGATAGAAAAAGCAGCGAGCATTGTATACCATGCGTCATCCTCTGCGGTAATAGTACATTACACATATGAGTTTCGAGGGAAAGTAAGCTCGCACCCGTCGAAACCATGCCTGGCTTTCAGGAGGGACGACAAGAAATAAGCGACTTTTTACCATCACCACATCTTGTTCAGGCCTTCACGAGGATGACCGCAACAGAACATGTCTTTAGCATTGATTAGGTAAGACTCTGTGTCCTACATTCATGAACCTTGTAAAAAGAGAGGCGTGTGGTCGGTTTTCCCATCGACCCCGTTTTGTCCCCTCGATCCCCGACCTCCCGGCATATGGCCATGCTGCATTCCGACGTAATCCATCTCCCAACACGCAAAAAAACACCAAAACCCTGCCTGGAGGGCCGAGATAGCCTTCTAATCAGAAAAAAGAATGAGAGGTCGTAAAGACACGGCGTTGGGCTGGTGATTTTATCGAGATCGGTTGCGTCTCCTCTTGCAGATTGAACGTTGGTATTGCAGAGAAAAGGGAGGAGAGCAGTCCCATGTTGTAAAAATAAATTTAAATCCGAAAAGATTGTGTTACGGACGTCCCAAAAACACAGAAAAGCGTAACACATCCTTCATCGGTAAAGTATACACAGAAGGCAGCAACTTGTCGAAAGATGCTTTTTTGGGGGGGGCTTGGAAGATGCAAAAGCGGGGGGTACCCAGACTTTTTGCCTCAGGCCTCAACTTTTGGTCTTTACCCCCCTGCCAAACTCAGGGCCAGCCACCATGGTGAACATCAAGGACGGTCCGCAATTCATCCCTCACACGCAAACCAACCTATCGTACACACCTCACGACGTGAAATGGATTCCATGCTCTGCGCGTCTTGTGTCGGTGGGGGCGACGGCAACTGGAAAAGGAAAGCTGGAAATATACGCGCTGAGTGGAGGAGCATTGAAAAAGACAGCGGAAACAGGTTAGTTATGACAAATTTGATAAGCAGAGACAATATCGTGAGATTTTAAAATGGGAGGAAGGCTTTAAGTTGTGTCTGGCGGTGGTGGTCTCCATAATGGCCCCGTATGCAGGATTTGACTTTCGTGGCATTTCTTTTCCTGAGTGCCCCATATTGAACTCTTCAAAGCCCTTTCCGTTTCCGTATTCCTTATTGCCTGTGAGAATCAGTGCTAGGTCCGTATAGGAATCTGGCGTCTCTACTTTACGAGCACCTGTCAACTTTTTTTTTTCCATTCTCTGCTTTATCCATTTTGGGGTTGACTCCCACGCCTTCCATCGATCCAGTCCACGCACAGAGCCTTCGATGTGCCACGTTCGGAGCAGCAACGCTGGAGGAGAGGAAACTCGCGACTGGGGATTGGAACGGGGACCTGTGTGTC
>NW_005803746.1:24223-27725 GCF_000240725.1 Microchloropsis gaditana
CCTCCATCACCTCCACGAGCGCCCCTCTTCCCCTCTTCCCCCGTGCCTCCCTCCCATCTGCCCATCGTGCCGCCATCTGCAGGCCTATCGTCCCCGCGTGCAGGGGCCACAGGGATCGCACCCACACGGCCATCCCCAGGGCCAGGGCCTTCCTCGCCCCGCCCTCCTCCTCCCTCACCGCCACGCCCGCCAGCAGGCAGAGAGAGCTCAGAGAGGAGTAAATAAGCAAGGGTAGCTTGAAGCACGCCCTCACGTCTTCCTCCATCCTCATCACCCCTGGCCTCTTCAGTGCCTCCCCGCGTCCTAGGAGGGGGATTGCCCCCCCCCAGGTGACGGGCGGGAGGGAGGGAGGGAGAGGGTACGAGGACACAATCAAGTGCAGCACCAGGTTTCCCCACCAGGGGAACCAGGCCAGGAAGAAAGAGGCGCGGTCCTTGTGTGCTAAGGCTGGGTCAAGGACGGAGAGAATGGCGAGGAGGAAGAAGGCGGGGCTGGCCACCAGGCTGACGACCCCTATGGGAGACGGGCGGGAAATGAGGCTCAAGTACAGGAGGAGAGTGCTGAAGCTGGTGTAGGCGAGCACGGCAGCGATGCCTGCGACTGCGTAGGCGCCAAGTTTGAAATCTTGGCCGTTCTGGTAGGAAAGGAGCGACACGTGCGAGATGCATTGGAGGGCCGCGAAGGAGAAGAGGGAGACGGAAAGAAGGTGGAGCTGGAAGGAGGCGAAGGACAGAAGTAAGTGAACGGTAGAGAAGACAATGAGTGCCTGCTCGCAGAGTTTGTGCCAGCCGGACGAAGCCCCGATCCCAATAATTTGATCCGTCTCCTTACCTTGCCAGGATGTCCGAGGCACGAGAAGACAGGAGAATGAGCCCTCTTGGCCCAAAAACGTGCACAGATCAACCCTCCGAGAGCCAACACATCCATGAGCACTACGATCGTACGCGTAGGCGCGTTACGCCATGGTGGATCGGACGAGTCGATGAGGACCAGGGGGGCCATGTCTTCTTCAACGCAGGAGTCGCTTTTTACCGGCTCGAAAAGTATCTGCTAGGCTCCCGCAGCTTAAGCACGGGTCTTAGGCCTCGCCTTACCAAGCTGATTGTATGTGTGTCATCCTAGGTGTTTGTTATGCGGATTTGTAAAGTGAGACGTCTCTCGGAATCAGGTAACAATGTGGTGCAGGTTTTACGTGTCATGCGAGAGATGGGGGGTGCTGTTCGTCGAGTATGTTCCAATAGCGACTCAGAGCATACCATGCGGGCGAGCGTCGTCTGCACCACGCAAAAGCCCCTCGTTGCTTGCGTGGCTTGCACCTGACCTTTTTTAGACAGTTTTTCTCCTCTTTGCATTGATTTTATTGCGCGCACACCCGTGGCCCCTGCGAAAGCCCTCAGGATTGTGGCAAACTGAAAGTGACACCGTGGTCCTCCTTCATTTCCTCTACGACCTAGGCACGGACGCGGATAAAGAGTGCCACTTCAAAGCTCATGTATCAGTCTGTCCAAAGCGAGACATTGGAATGGAGCGAGGTGGCCATGCGACGTAAGAGCCCAGGCTGGCCTTTCTACCCGCTCGCCGCTCTTCTCTACGTGCTCGTGGACTTGCCCTGGCTGCTCATCAATAGCGGGAATGTGCAAAACATGGTGGAGGACATCCAAAAACAGCCCTTGGAGTTTCGGGTCTGGGCAGCTGTCCCTGTCTACGTGGCTTTGGCGTACCTTGTGTCCCGCGCCAACTCCTCCTGGGAGGCCTTTGGATTGGGGGTGGCATGCTATGCCGTCTACGACTGGACTAACATGAGCACTCTCTCTTCGTACTGGTGGGGATTCGCTCTGGCTGATTCCGTTTGGGGTGGTGTCTTGACGTGCATCGTTTTCATTATTTTAACTCATCCACGCATTTCACCGGTGTGGGCGGCGCAAAGACAGTAAAATAGAGGAGTAAGGCATTCCTGAAGGAGGTTCCTCAGTTGGTATCAATGGATAATAATCCTACCAAAAAATATCCATGCAAACACTCTTTTGAGGTTTTAAGGAGCATTCCAAGGCAACAAACATGATTTTGTTCGATGCCACACAAAATGCTTTGCGTTGCTACCTCCATGATCTCGTCTCTTGAAATGTGACACGACGACAGGTTCGAACTGCATCATTACACGACTTTTAAAACCACCGCAATGACTTTTAAACACTTGCAATAGTCCTTTGTAGCTTTTGAATTGCTGCTTTGCACTTACTTCTCTGGCTCGAAAGATGGAATTTTCCTCATGGGAACATGGAAAGCATGCTTTGAGGGATCAATTCGGTCCCACCAGATGGAATATTCGTATTTTTTTAATTAGGTATACTATAAAAGATAAAGCCCACATTTATGCGACTTTCCTCCCTCCGAATCGCGTAGAAAGCGTGCTCTTTTCCCCCCCAATGTCCTCCCCCTGGAACGTAACGCTTCCTCCTTGAAGAGCCGATGCCTCACCCCGGACCTCGAGACAGCGCCAGTCTCCCGCAGCCACGAGGGCTGTACGGTCATCCTGGGGCGGTGCTAGACCTTCCGAGGCATCTGAGAAGGCCGACATGGCCTACAGCGTCCGGTGTTTGTGGTTTTGGTCCTGGAAATGGCTCTGGGACGCCCCCCCTCCTCCTTGTTCTCACTCGCTTAAGAAGCACGCTTGCCCTTCAATATCAACCTGGCTCCAACCGCAATCTGCGCCCCTCCCCACCCTCATACTTCACGCACATCGCACAGGCGACAGCGCCGCACCGAGGACGTCGAGTGAGACGTAGAAGCGAGGCGAGGTGTCCACTACTTTTGTCCTTACGTGGAACAGTCCTGTCAACGAGCATTTCACTTCCAGCTCTCCATTATCCTTCACTCCCCCATGCTCCTCCAACGCGCCCCTTCCATCCTCCTTGCGGGCGGCCGCAAAGCTTTAACACGCCCAGGACGTATCCTTGTAGACAATACTCCACGTCGTGTAACTGAGGTGCGACTCCATCCACGGCTTCACTGCGTTTCCTCTTGCCTTCCCCGCTCTCCCTCTCACCACCAGTCTTCTTCGCATGTGTCTCCACAGACTGTTCCAACCATGGCACACACTGCGGCGCTCATGGCACGCGGGTGTGGAGCCAGGCCGTCTCTCTTCATGCCCGTCCTGACCAATCCGGTTCGCACCTTCTCCGTGGGCTTTGGGGGCCTCCAGTACGACACTCTCACGGAGATGCAGGAGAAGTACGCGCGGGGGGCGAGGGGGGCGAATTTCGAGGGCGTGAGAGGAAGGAAGCACGCGGGTTTTCCCTCTCTGTCTCCTTTTGCTTTGAAAACTCGCATGGCTTGTTTCTCCCCCTCTGCCTTGTCGGGTCCCTCCCTGTCTCTGACGCTCGGATCCCTCCCAGGGCGTGCAAACGCTACGGCCCCAAACCCTTCCTGGGATGCCGACCTCCCAACGGCGGGCCCTTCGAGTTCATCACCTTCAGCGACTTTGACGAGCAGGTCAACAGGG
>NW_005803746.1:27735-31021 GCF_000240725.1 Microchloropsis gaditana
GGCTGCATCGTAGGTACCATGGTTGGAGCTGCCGTCGGCTGCATCGTAGGTGCCATGGTTGGAGCTGCCGTCGGCTGCATCGTAGGTACCATCGTCGGAGCTGCCGTCGGCTGCATCGTAGGTACCATGGTTGGAGCTGCCGTGGGCTGCATCGCAGGAACCATGGTTGGAGCTGCAGTCGGCTGCATCGTAGGTGCCACCGTCGGGGCTGCCGTGGGCTGCATTGTAGGCGCCATGGTTGGGGCTGCCGTCGGCTGCATTGTGGGGGCCACCGTCTGAGCTGCCGTTGGCTGTATTGTAAGTGCCATGGTTGGGGCTACCGTCGGCTGCATTGTGGGAGCCACCGTTGGACCTACTGTGGGTTGTTTGGTAGGAGTCAGGGCCGGAGTCACGGTTGGTCGTGGACTAGGAGCTGTCGTCGATGCATCAGGGGTTGGATCAGCGGTAGGAGACATGGTGGGAATGAAATATGTGGTAGGAGAAGCGCTAGGATTAGATGTGGGTGACACCAAAGGACTAGACGGTGCGATCGTAGGTGCCAGAGTTGCAGGTACAACTACATCGTATATGTCGAATCTGGGGTCGAACACAAAAGGAGTGCATTCACTCATACAGCAATAGCACTCGCGTGCTGCGTTGTTCCAACTAAATAAGGAAGGATCAATTTGCGCTCCATTTAGTGAGCAGTATTCAAAACAATCTTCCAGCGTAGCGACGGTTTGAAGCTGGCGATGTGCGCGATGTGCGGTCTCGAATGAATGGGAGAGTCCAACTTCGCTGGTCGGTCTTGAGGGCAGGAGTCGACGATCATCGAATGGCGCAAGTCGATCATTTTGCGAGAACCTCTGTTCTTGCGCAAACAAAACAAATGGCTCCGCAGGATTGCCAGAGGGGCCGGGTGTCGGCGTGCAAGTGGCTGAGGGCTTGAGTTTGGGAGGACGCACACGTACGAGTGACGGGCTTGGTAGGGTTGTTGTGCAAGAGATGCTTGTTGCATTCACAAGATATGCGGTCGCATCCACGGCTAGAATCCCAGAGGAAGCGCACTTATCAACCTGGACCTTGGTTATTAACCGTCGCTTTCTGAACCTATCCAAGTCACTTTGTAGCCAGTATACTGCTGTCGTTCCATCGAGATTCTCAATGATCTCGGGCGATGTGTATGATTTAAGACGTGGACGAGTTGCTGTGCGTTTCACTGTCATCCCCCTGGGAAGTAGCAGCTTGAAGTCCAATCTATTTACGGGGACCTTTGCGCGAAGTGTGACGAAGATCTTGACAGTGCCGCCGGCCAAGACCCCGCGTTTAGCATTCGGACGAATCTTGGCTTTCATCGTCAAGCGTGGACACTCTTGGGGAGCTACGCTTAAGATGGTACATATCCTCATAAGAAAGAAAAAGCAATAGCTCAGTTGTAGAATTAGATGCATGCTCGGATACCTGTGTGTTTTCCCCAGAAAGTATGGCATGAGGACGAGAATCGTGGCAAAGTGAGTGTGGGGAAAGCTTGTTCATTTGAGCAAATCAGCATTCTAGCAGGCTGAAACTTTCAGAGGGTTGAAAGTTCATATAGCAAGGATTCAGATATGAGTTTGTATGATAGCGTCTAACATGATGACAATATTTCAGTATGTGCACAAGATAACATGTCCTCACTCGTTGAAGTACCTGATGAGATAGTTATGTATTCCTGACGCAAAGGTCTTCTGATAATTAATGTCAAGACCAAATGAAGTTTAGTAGTAGCATCGTGAAGAACAACACATGTGCTGTATATAATATAAAGGGCATGTAAGGCTCGTATAGCACATGTCATGAATGCTCAGAATATTGCTCAGAAACTGTTACACAAACGTTTCCCCGACTCAAAGCGGCATGGTCCTACAACGTGGGACGGCTCGCTTTCGTGATTCATAAGGATTTCAAAGAGACTCCATACACCAGTATAACTCTACTTTTTAATTCAAAAATAAAGCATACCTCTGATGAGAAAATTGTTTTGTGGCTGAGTAGCTAGTGTATGAAAGCAAGCTGAAAAGGTTTGAAGGCTGCTTTGCAGGCGCCTTAGGAGCGGCGGCGTTACGAGGACGGAGGGAAAGAAACTCTTTCAAAAAATCAAGATCTGCATCCATTTCTCCCCGCTTGATTGCTCATTATCTGGCCTTCCAAGAATCCTTTGATACCATATAATCAGCTTGACACAAAAAATCATATATCGAATATACTAAATAAGACCAAAAACTACTTATTGAGTGAGCGTGTGGAAGTTTAGGGCTAAATTTGCTCCAAAATATCTTGCTTTATTTGGCCCATTGCCATTCCCCGTTGGAGACCTCTCAGCTCTATTTCCCCCGATTCAAGCCAAGGCGTGTCTGCAGCTCACATCCACCTGATGATCACTGCTGGTAGACCTTAAGGAAAGGCTATAAAAGGACAGAACTTCTCATGGGAAAAGGGTGATGCATGCTCCATGCTCCTTGGGTATAGCAAAACAGCGAAGGAGAGTAGAAGGATTGCTGAGGAGGTTCGAGTCTGCATACCCCAACAGGTACTGCGTACCTTCGTGTACATTGCTCCAATACGGAATTTTAGGATGCTTGGGTACCTTTTTCTAAAATCGTTCCAACATACATGTTGTTAATTTTTCAGTTCCTCATTTTCTTGTTATTTCTATGATTCAAGGATTGATTAAGCGAGTATACTAGAAATGAAATCTTTCAACTTAGTATTTAACTTTGGCCTCTTATTTTCCTTCAGTAACTTCGCACGACTCCCTGTAGACAAGTTCATCAGTAAATCCAGCCAGCTACCGTCACCCATGATCGAAAATAACTTGACTTTGCCTCTCTTGATGGTTTAAATACAGACATTGATCCAACTATTTTTCCAATGCTTGTAATTCTTGTGACCGGTATCTCTCTGTCCTTTTCCGTTCCGATTGGGAGAGTACGAGATGATGACTATAGAAAAGACATAGTCGGAAGACATAAAAACCCACGCTTTGAAAAGAAGGAGAAACAGGGCGACCAAATAGTATCATTTGCAATAATGCTTGGCAAGGGAGTACATTAAAACGCCAATTACAGCGGTAGAGGAGCCAATGATAGACTGAGTCGACATCTAAGGGGAAGCAGGAAGAGAGCGGCCCGAGGAAAGAGAAAGGGGGGAAAGAAGTAGAGCATCGACATGAGTTAGACAACGGCCATTAAATACATTTGAAATCACCCAGGCAGGATGTGTTCCGGAAAAGAAGCTTTGCCGGGATAGCAAATGCGGGTAGAGCGGT
>NW_005803746.1:31572-32107 GCF_000240725.1 Microchloropsis gaditana
GGGAGGGAGGGAGGGAGGGAAGGAGGGAGGGATGAGACGGGTGGTAATAGAAAGAAAAAGGCGGGAGACAAAGACGCGGTCGGTCCTCGTCAAGTTTGGAATCCTTATCGTGCTACCACCTCCTCTGTTGCCCTCCTTCCGTCCCTCCTTCCCTCCCTCTTTTCCTCCCTCCTTCCCTCCCTCCTTCCCTCTTTCTCACTTACTTCGTTGTACAAGAAAAAGGTCAAGCCAGAATAGATGAGGTAGGTAGCCAACTCGGTCCCTCCATTGGTGAGGGACGGATGCGCAGTGGCGGCTGATGAAAATGAAAGGAGAGAAAAAGGCAGGAAGGGAGGGAGGGAGGGAGGAAGAAAGGGAAGAGATGTTGTCTCGGGGCTGATCTCGAATAATTCAGGCACGCGGGAGAGTGAGGAGAAGGATACAGGAAGACGGAGGGAAGGCAGGAGGGAGGGGAGGATGAATAGGAGCCAGACAGCACAAGAGAAGGAGGGAGGGCAAAAGGAAGGGAGGGGAGGAAGGAGAGAGGTGAGGGGAG
>NW_005803746.1:32592-36372 GCF_000240725.1 Microchloropsis gaditana
AGATCACAGGTGAAGGAGGACAAGAGGTCAAGGGGGGAGGTTAACGCGATTAGTTAGCCAACAGTGTGTATGGAATCCACCCCTTGGGAGAGAAACATCAGAAACGGATCGAATGCTCCATTGGAAAAGGTCAGAATCAGAAAGAAAACATTTGCCGGAGAGGGGATGGGGGGAGCAACCCTAATCCTGTGATCATCGGACAAATATGTGCCTCGCAACATCATCACGCGGCAACAACCAAAGCCATCACCTTCTTTTTCATCTGGCATCCTTACCTGATAATGCGCCAGCACTTCGGCATTCGTGGCATTGTATGGCATCTCCATGAATTCTTCCACGGGGCCGGAATGCACCGCGACGGCCAGGTCCTCTTTCCCAGCGCCGTCATGATTGACGCCCTTTTCAATGTCAAACTTGGCCACACTTCCTTGAGAATTGGTCCCACTCCCCATGTTGGTCCGCTGGTATTCCGTCTGTCCAAGGTCAAAAGGGTCTGGTGGTGGGAAAAAGCTTTCGACCATGGTCGTGAGGCCGGGCAAGTGTTTTCTCTTGTCAAAGAATCTGGGGATCGGACGTGCCACGGGAAGGAGGTTGACTCCCCCGTCCTAACCCAAAAATACCTCCAAAGAAACTAATGCATGCTTTGGACATGGTCATGACGACAGAAATGTGCACAGATCTCCACAAAAGCAGGAATAGAGACTTCTGATCCCTGATAAGGCACTCTCTTCGATACTCTCGGAAATAATTGTAATCCACAACCTGACACTCAAGAACCATGATGGTGATAGCCTCTGGAAAGTAAACCACTGAACTATCCCATCCATCCCCCATAGACCCTTCAATGCAACAGTGATTGAATCCTCAGACGCGAAGAAGATATTGTCGAGTTGACGCGTGCAAGGGCAAGGAAAACCACGCAAAAGTACGAAAGTATAACGAAAAAGGTGTTAAATATTGGACTTGGCGACAGTCACCGACGATCCTCATCCCTCGCTGCCTATTGTTGCCAAAAGAAGGTCAGAACCCTGCATAAACCAGTTGTTGGATTCTACGAATAACGTACAGATAGATGTAAGGATGGAGATGTGGCGTCCGGCATGGATTTTATAAAATGTCGTAGCATTTATCGGACTGAGCATGGGCAGCCTTCTTGGAAAGAGCTCAATTCGAGATCAACCTACTGAGTATTTTCGACCTTTGGAGATGACCATGAATTGCGTGCAGCTAGGAAAAACCTTGTCACGCATAATTTCTTATTGTCTGGCGTATACATCTAGAGAACACTAACCTGGGATCCGCGTCCGACGGAACAATGAACCTGAAAAACGTCATATCGCGATCTAGACACGAAAGGTACTGACCTCCCTCTACCAACATTTCCATCTATGATGGAGGGGGCGCAGGAAAAATTACTGTGAGAAACGGATGCACAAAAACAAGAAAAAAGAATTAGGAGGTTCATTTAGTAAAGAAAAGAGGTTTGTTTCAGAGCTCTATGACATCAATCAGCCTCCGTTGGTGACTTGAAATACTCCTTTCACAAATTTTCATAATCGTCCCTCGCCTCCTTGGCTTCACTTCTATCATTATCTACGTTTATGGCCTTTTCGAAGTCGAAATGATGATATTCATATTGCAAACTCAAAATTGGCCTCATCGCGTACGCCCTGCTTTATATGTTTTTCTCCTCACTGCTTCCTTGCCCCCAGTGTCTCCTAGTGTTTTTCCGCCATTCCTTTTCCCATCCCTCACTTGAGGGCTTTCTTTCTACACCATGATAGGGTTCTTCTTACTTAAGGGTACATTGATGGTTAGCCGGTAGATAAGGAGAGGAAGAGGCTCCGCGAGAGGGAGGTAGAGGGGGAAAGGGGGAGTAGAAAGAGGCGAGAAAAAGGAGAATCGAAATAAGTACACACCCATATGAGTGTCTGGATATGGATTCAGGCCTACAAGTTGGTTCTATCCGTCAGAGGGGGGAAGAGAGAAAGGAAAAGGAAAGAGAGGGAAGGGCAGGGCGAAAAGCAGAATGCACGGATAAGAGGTATCGGACATCAAGGAGAAGGGAAGACAAGGCGCAAGAGCAGAAACGTTTGAGAAACGAAGACACTCTGTGCCCCGATGACTACCTCCTTCAGGTCAGCCGACTGTTTCTCTACTTTACTTACTTTACCATTTCATTTTTCAATGCTCTTTCCTCGAGATCAGTGCCTTTGTGTCCACGTCATGATAAGGTGAAACACGCTGTAAAAGTGAGACGGAAAGGCAATGGAAAAGATAAATGCTTTAAAGATGAGTGGGAATCGAGGAGGAAATGAGAGAATGAAGGAGAACTATTTATACAAATGGTAGATAAGACTATTATTACACTTGATTCGCATTACGTTTATTATTAAAAAATCAACTCTATTTATCTTTTTTGGTCCTTGCTCTTCAAACAATAGCAAGGGTACTCCATTCTTGTCAATTTATCAGCAGTAAACGCTTTCGCTGTAGGAATTGTGATTATTTATGAACCACACCCCATTTATTATCGGGTGATGAAAGCTAGGCGACAAGAACTCGTTCCTCATGTTCCGCTCTTTCTCTTGGTTGTAGCATATCGGAACTCATCCTGACAATACCAAACTCGCTTGCTCCCTTTTTGTCTGGAATCATGATACATCTATCACCACTTCTTTTTTCATCCCTAGGTGCATGCTTCATTTCCCTCCTGGGGAATATCCCTGATGTTCTCCTCCTTTTCTTTGTCTTTGCTATTTTACAATACACAGGCCCATTTTGTCTTTGTGAGCTGATATACTTAGGTTGCGGTCAGAACTTACAGGCGAAGTTTCGACGAAAAATTCCTCTACTCAAGATGAATGTCTCGTAAGCCACTCAAAATCACATCAGGCATTGTACTTTCCATGCATGCAAGAAATCATCGCACAGAAACAGACACCCTAGGACATTATTTGCGTTTGCTCCCCCTTTGGACTACCTCTGCGTGTCTGATCTCTGATTCATGCACAGATGAAGCTCTCTTCCTCGGCAGATTTAAGTTTTGCTTCTCTTAGAGTAGTCCTCATTCACTCTCATGTCTTCCTTCTCTTGTTTCCCTCCTCTCCTCACCTCTTTCTTCCTCTTCCGTCTTTTCCGGCCTTTCTCTTTCCGCCCACCCTTTCTTTCTTCGTCCCCTTCCTCTCTTGATTCTTCAGTCATCTTTTTATTTGCATAAGACCTCTATTCTGCTTTCATTTTTTCATTTTAACTCAAAAGATTAAAGTGTCAAAACGCTGCACCAGTCCAACCATTAATATAACTTTGCAACGGAAGCTTCAATAAGCTAGAGACACTGCTGAACGACTTGAAGCGTGTCTTCATCAGGTCTTAGCGAGAAAAGAATATTGTCTTCAGAGGAAGTGATACGTGACGTGTCATATTGTGCCTGTGTCGTGCATCTGCAGGTAGAATCCGAAGTATTGAAACTTGAAATATAAGCTCTTAAACCAGTCACACAATCTTTCGCGCAGTCTTCGGCATCTGAAGCCGAAATTTCGTCCGAAAATGCGCAGGCAACATACGGGCCGCAGCGATACATGAAAATCCCACCAACTATATCACCGGTGCATGTTACATCTGATGAGGGAGGTTCAGTGGGTAGCAAAGTGGGTGCCATGGTAGGAAATGCCGTCGGCCGCATCGTAGGTACCATGGTCGGAGCTGCCGTCGGCCGCATCGTAGGTGCCATGGTTGGAGCTGCCGTCGGCTGCATTGTGGGAGCCACCGTCGGAGCTG
>NW_005803746.1:36918-37431 GCF_000240725.1 Microchloropsis gaditana
CCCGCCCTCCCCCTCATCCTCCACCACCCGTTCCGCAAAGGCCAAGACCCGCAAGCCTTTTCCCGCCAAATGTTCGACCTGGCTCTGCCAAAACTTAAGGTCCCACTCGCTCAAATGTTCATCGTCGTCGGCCTTTTTCTTTTTTTTCCCGTCTTTTCCCCGAATAGAAGTGGAGATGCCCCAGACGCTTTCAAAAGCCCCCTTGGTCATGACCCGCAGGGTCGAAGGGGAGGAACCGGCGGAGGGATACCGGTAGACAACGGACATGCGTTTCAAGACGCTGTCGAAGGGTAACTCGGCGACAAAGCGGGGAGAGGAGGGGAGGGAGGAAGCCTGCTCCTTGGGCGGGAGCCCCCCTTTGCGGGCTAGGACGGTCAGGGCAACTTCCTGAGGGAGGAAGGGAGGGAGGGAGGGAGGGAGGAAGGAGTGGGTGATGGGTGAGGAATGTTAAAAGGTGGGATGAAGGGAAAGGACGGAGGGAAGGAGCGAGGGAGGGAGGGATGGAGGGATGGA
>NW_005803746.1:38797-38953 GCF_000240725.1 Microchloropsis gaditana
CTATGTTTCCAGATACCATTCCAGTGGTTCCGGCATCCACCATCCATCTCTCCCTCCCTCCCTCCCACCTGTCTTGTCGGAGCAGATGTCCGTAACACTGCCCAGCGCCTCCAAAGCCGTCAGTTTCCGGACGATTGTCTTGGCCTCCGCCATCCT
>NW_005803746.1:38963-39255 GCF_000240725.1 Microchloropsis gaditana
GCTCTTTCCTCGAGATCAGTGCCTTTGTGTCCACGTCATGATAGGGATGGATGGAGGGAGGGGAGCAGATGAGTGTGTCTCCGTCGTGAAGGAGGCAAGGCGACACAGAGTGCTGGAGGAAAGAGGAAGGGGAAAGGAAGGAGAGAGGAAGGGAGGGAGGTAGGAAGGGAGGGAGGAAGGGAGGGAGGAAGGGCCTACCTGAACTTGTTGACGGCAATCACCACGAAGCCTAGCAAAATGGCGAAGAGGAAGAGTCCAATGCTGAGGAGCTCCAACTGGTGCTGAAGATTGG
>NW_005803746.1:39265-39512 GCF_000240725.1 Microchloropsis gaditana
TCCTGGGGAATATCCCGAGGGAAGATAGAAGAGAGAAAGGGAGAAAGGGAAGGAAGGGGTACCTTCTTTGTCCTGGTCATTCCCGTTGGAGGCGTGAGACCTGTGATGGGTTTGGAGAGAGGATACGGCGGAGAAAATTACTTAAGGTGGCTTCATAGAACCAAAAAGTGGCGATTAGAAGGGAGGAGGGGGAAGAGGACAACCAAGAGCAAGGGGGGTACGCTCTCATGTGCTTCCTGAAGAATTC
>NW_005803746.1:39766-41989 GCF_000240725.1 Microchloropsis gaditana
AAACCTATGGAACGGCCCAAGGAAAGATGTGTCCATAGCACATGACTGTCTTTGAATATATACGTTCTTATTCCTGTTTTCCTCCCTCGGCGGCGCGTGACATGACTCAGCCCACCCTCCTGCCCAAGTGCCGGGCGGGGCCGCCCTTGTATCATCGGCTCCGGGTAGCTTGGACGGAGGCAGAAAAATGCCGAAGCCCGAAGGGGAACATGGCGACCGTATGAAAGCAGTGCCGACGGGGAGGAGATGTAAGAACGAGGAGAGGGGAGGGGAGGAGGAGGAATTTGGAATCTGAAGCGTCGAGTCGAGGGGAGGCCGCAGAGAGGTCACCGACACGACGAGGACAAGTGCGCAGGCAGGAGGTAAAGGAGGCGAAGGGCTTCGCGGGAAGCGAAAGGACCTGATGGTGCCGGGACAGATTGTTCGGACAGGTAGATCGGATCGAGAAAGCAAACTAGATTTCAAAACGGCTTGGTCGCCTGGTGGGGCCATAGCGAAGCCATGCTCTCGCCTGAACTACGCGCGTCCACCCACATGGGTTAACAAGCTTTAATCCCGAGGAAGAAAATGTAAATTGTGTCAATAGAAAAAAGATGGCATCCCTTTCTCTGCATCAACCAACCAGAGCTCGGGGCTGCATACGCAATGCGTCACATTTCCTTCCTTTTTGCTACCGATCAATAAAGGATATTTGACCGCCCGACACCAGATATTCGACGCAGTTCGACATTTTTCGGGTCGCCCACGGGAAAACCCCGGACACGAAATCGGAATTCCCCGACGGCGTCGCCCCGGCAAGGAAAGCGTGTCCCAAATGGCCAGGTCTCAAAGATTTCGGGTCCTCTGTTTTTAACATATTCTCTCTAGCCACATGTCTCCATCCGTCCACTCCACCATCCGGCCCTGTCCTTCCCCTCCTGCTTAACGCTGGTGTTACAAATAGGTGTCCTCTGCTCATGTTGTTGAATTCCACGCGGTATACGGGTGCACTGCCCCCAGGTAATTCGACCTGCCCACGCATCGAATGGAAAACATCTCCCCACCCCCTTCCCCCCCCTTCCTACCATGAACAAATCAATGAAATCTTTAACGAATTCCCCTCCTCCTCCACCACACCATTCCTCTTCCCACGCTAGCTTCCTGACCATGTATGCCTTGCCATAACCCGCTGCTGACACCCCACCGGGAATCGAACCCTCGGTCGGGCGACCCCCGACGCCGGTAAACGCCGTGGCCCATATATCCCATCGCCCCCTCGTACGGGCTGACGTTTGCGCCTTACCCTGTCACCTCCCGCCGAGACAAGGAAGATCCTTTTCAGCTTTGGGAAGAGCGGTAGTATATGCTGTCCTGGCCCGAGTTCCTACAGGGGGGGGGAACAGGTAGAAAGGGGTGAGGAATGGAAGCCAACGGGAGCATGCTTACAACTCCTTCTCGCTCGCCCTCAAAAAGCAAACGCTCGGTCGATCTTCGCCGTTAAATGCCCCGGATCAAGATCGAAAGCCCTAGAATGTTGGCCTCACACACCCTGCCGTCCATCACAACGGTGCACACGTATCTTGAAGAAGCGGACCATCGCGGCCCCCCGGGGGATGACATGGCAAAATGCTGGTTGAAGCCCAGCATGACCATGGCCGGCCCCCTCCCCAGACCCGACCCCATGATATGCCTCTCTCGTCTCACGGGCACACACACCACCCCCGTTCTCTCCATGTCGCGCACGCACCGGGTCAAGACGAATTCCAAGCCGGCGAGATCCAGGTTTGTCTTCCGCTGTCGTCTTCGGATCGCGGCTCGGTAGTGGGACCTGGGGGAGGGGGAGAGGGAAGGACGCGTGCGGGGTGACAAAGGGAGAGGATTAAGACGGTGAGAAGCGACGTTTCGAGTCAGGGCAGACGGTGCATCGGAGAAAGAGACATTTAGGATGGCATTCCACGCCCTCCAATCCTCTGTGTATAAATATAGGTGTATAACTAACAGATATACATATACATATATGTACATATATAGAGAGAGAGAGAGAGACCAAGTCACGACGGATACACGTCTCTCTTTTCACGCATCCTGTACGCTTGTGGCGACGGACTTAAAATGTCGCAGGGGAAAAAAACGCCATTCTCCGGTCCATAAGTCCCTGTCTGGGCACGCATGCTGACCAAAGACGTCAAACCCGAAAAACACCGAACCGAAACCATTTCCCCCATTCCAGACATCCATTTCTTG
>NW_005803746.1:41999-42433 GCF_000240725.1 Microchloropsis gaditana
CATAACGGCGAGAATAAAGACGAGGGAGGCACCGACAACCAGGCCCCACTCCCAGGTGATCACGGTCTGATAAAAGACATTCTCGGCCACGGAAGGAATGTGGATGATGGGGATGAGGGTCACAACCCCGAGTAGGACCGAGCCAAAGAGCAGGTGGTTGTCGCCGTACTGGGTGGAAAAAGGAGGGAGGAATCCAGAGTTAAGGTATAAGCAAGGATGACGGCCAGCGCGAGGAAAACGGGGGAAGGAGGGGGAGATTTTGCCACGTCGGTGATAGTGCACAGGCCCCTAAGGCAGAGGGAAACGAAATTGAAGGCACGACAAACACCACACACACAGACTAATCCATGGATAATGGAGGGAAAAATCACACCACGTGCATTGCCTCCCCATGAGAGGCCCAAGCCTTGGCTTTCTTTCTCCCTTCGGCCCTA
>NW_005803746.1:43072-43314 GCF_000240725.1 Microchloropsis gaditana
AAAATAGGGTAGGATTTCAACAGCGATCCTTTCAAATTCTTGCAATTGTAGGCGTGGATCAATAACAGAATGGTGGTAGTGGCGAAGGTCACGGCCCGACCTTTGAAAGCGTGTTCGCACCCGGTGATATCGTGGTTGCAGTTCTTGGTCACCTCCAATCCATCGGGGTTGTTCACATAGACAGCGATGGTAAAGTTCAACAGGCTGAAGGGAGAGAGGGAGGGAGGGAGGGAGGGAGGAAA